>NW_022443345.1:0-3819 GCF_009761245.1 Sapajus apella
CACCCGCCTCGGCCTCCCAAAGTGCTGGGATTACAGGCTTGAGCCACCACGCCCGGCCTAAATAATGATTTTTAATAATTTTTAAATATTTTTTAAATAATGAGCTTTCTAAACCTTTACTGGGAAAAACAGAAGTGGAAGAAGGCTTGAGAGGCCAAAGGGAGAACTGTGTTGAGCAGGCAGCCCCTTCCCCAAGGACACCCTGACGCGTGCCAAGAAATGGCCTATTGCCCGAGCCCAGAGAGACGCTCAGCTTCCCCAGCAGGTGAGAAAAGCAAGTTAAGGCAACAAGGATAAAACTCTTTTCACTAATCACATTGAGAAAAATTCAAATGCTGATAAGATCAAATGTCGGTTAGGATGTGGGAAAGTTACTGCTCTCTCGCACTGCTAGTGGCAGGGTAAACTGTCCAGCCACCCTGGAAAACAGCTCAGCGGTGTCTTTCAAATTCAATGCACTTTCACCCTGCAACCTCAGTATTCTCTTCTCAGCCTCTTGTCTAAGAAAGAATCACACACAGCCATTTCCAAAAGCACCCATATGGGGTTGTGCATTGTAATAGCACACCAACAAATAAAGAATAATGGTGAAAACCTTATCACCCAACCATCCAGGACATAAATAAGCTATGAAACATCCCACTTGGTAAAAGACCACGTGGCATTTTAAAACCTTGGCAGAGAATCTGTAAGTTTCAGCATGGAAAGCTCACCAAGATGTCTCGTAGACATCATAAAGCCAAATGAAGAGCCATATATATCATAAGGTATAGCATATGAAAAACTCTATATATTTCTATAAAAACAATATAAATATGGACATTCATTTACAAAGGTCTGCAAAGGAAACACGCCAAATCAATTATGGTGGTTACATCTTTGAAGGGATCAGGACGAGGAGGTGTCAAGAGACTTGGCTTTATCTGTAGTGTTTATAGTTTTGCTTTGAGGATATATTTACATATTCCTTGTGCAATTAAATATATAGTATTTTTATTTAAAAAGGAGTATGGATGGCTAGGTGCAGTGACTCACACTTGTAATCCCAGCACTTTGGGAGGCCGAGACCAGAGGATCACTTGAGGTTGGGAGTTCGAGACCAGCCTGACTAACATGGTGAAAGCTCATCTCTACTAAATATACAAAAATTAGCCAGGCGTTGTGGTACACACCTGTAATCCCAGCTACTTGGGAGGCTAAGGCAGGAGAATCACTTGAATCCAGGAGGCGGGAAGTTGCAGTGAGCCAAGATCTTGACACTGCACTTCAGCCTTGGCAACAAGAGCGAGATTCCATCTCAAAAAAAAAAAAAAAAGGTAGGGGGTATGGGCGTTTAGGATGCAGTGAGTTATGATCGTACTGCAGCCTGGACAACAGAGTGAGACCCTGTCTCTAACATAAAAAAAAAAAAGTGGAGGGGGCTTTACTCTACAGAAAGGAAGCACATGAGCTTCAGCCCCCAAACCAGCAAAGCCCCCCAAGCTCGTCTCACATCTCTTCCTTCCCTTTATCTCCCCAAGACCTTGGCACTCCAAACTCTTACCTTCCCCCAGGTGAGGGCTTGCAGAGCTGGGACAGGATGTCTCTAGCCAGGGCTTTGCCCCCTGCCCTCTGGGGAGGAAGTGGGGACCACCTCACATTGCCCATTGGAGATGGAAGGGGGCATCTGGCTGTCCCCTTTGCTGTGTAGATCCTCCCTCCTGCCTAAAGCCCACTGCACCACTCTCCTCCCACTGCCTAAGGTTGATGACTAGAATTGAACTCCATAGCCTGGATTCCTCTCTTCCTGTAGGATTAAAGGGGACCTGGGTCCTCCCTCTCCCCTGTTGCAACCAACCACTGGACCAACAGCCTGCTCCTTCCTTTCCCTCTGTATCATTCAGCAGGCATCCACCCACACCTGCTATGGTTCTATGCAGGGGTCCACCAGGGTCCTGGGTCAGCTGAGGCCCTCTCTCTCTCCAGCAGCCCCTGGGCTCAATGAAACACACCTAGTTAATTTGAGTTCTCCCTGCAGTGATTAATTTGGCGCTGGCCGCTGGTAAGTCCTCAGTTTTCCTAAAGCAGTCCCCAAACTCAATTCTGAGGTAACCCAACATAGACTTCAGCCCACTACTGACCTTCTTCCAGGGGCAAATGCCCACCACGTGCTCCAGCGAATTCAATCCACAGTGTTGATTTGCCCGACGCAAGTTGGGGAAGCTAATCTGGGTGGTCCAGCACTCTCACCCCACTCACCCACAGCCAACTCTCCCTCCCTCCCTCCCTTGGCCCCCCAGTCAGTGGCCGGCTTAAGGAGGGGACAAAAAGGGGACCGCGCACACAGCGGGGACGACCAACATTCCATGGCCAAGGGAGATCCCACCTGGCCAGCCGGCCCACCACCCCCAAGGCCTCACGTGATCGGCCCAGGACCCCGACAGGCCCGCAAGCAGGCGGACAAAGAGCGCCTCATGCCTATGGCACGTACTGAATGAATGAATCAGTCCCAGCCATGGGGGGGGGAGGCCGGTGCGCAGGAGGCGCCCCCCACTAGCCCTTGAGCCAGCCTCCCACCTGTGGGTGCTTGCGTATTCCGGTGTCCCTGCTTGTCACTCTCGCCCCCTCACCTCAGCTAGGCAGGGAACTGGGCGAGGAGTGCCCTTCCTTGAGTCCCACGCACCCCACACTCTCCGGGCTCTGGACCGCCGGCGCTTCCCCATGCGCCCATCACCCGCTTACCTGTGGGAAAGCTTGGAGCGCCCCCAGGAGCAGCAGTCCCAGGGCGGCGCGGAGGGCGCGCATCCCTGGGGCAGGACAGGGGCTGGGCTAGCGGCCCGCGCCCACCTGGGAAGCGTGGGGAGCGCGCGGCGCCCACGTGCGGTCCTGGTGGCTCCCAGCCGCGCGCGTGAACCTCAGGCGCCCGCACACCTCCGCCGCTGCCACCTAGTCCGCACCCAACCGCGCACCGTGAAGTGACTTCAAAAGTGGCTGCTCCTTCTCCGAGGGTTCAGCCTTAATTCTCCCCTATCAAGTTGGTTCCAGGAACACTGAGCTGCTTAGCAGCGGAGGAAAAAAAGTCTCAGACCCTGAGATGACTCAGGAAAAGTCACGCCTCTTGTTATTTGAATGGCCCGCCCCGATTTGACGGAACGAGTGGTCCTGGCTCTAGGGAATGTGCTGCCCACCGCACCTGGGCTGGGGGCGGGGGGGGGGGGGGGGCGGAGGCAAGCAGCTTCTGGTCCTGGAGGTGGGAGCTCACAGGACATTAGAAGGCCCCAAGGGAGTCCCAATGTAAGCAGTTTCCTGTCCCTGACACAATTATCCAGGACCTTCTCCTATGCCCTTGAGATTCTTTGGAAGGGACAACTGGCCTCGGGAGACTGCAGAAAAAGCAGCTATCACCCACCCATCCCCATTCATAAGCATTTGCTGTAAAATGAATCAGTGGGTGGATGATAAATTGGTGGGTGGGTGGGTGGATGGATGGATGGATGGATGGACAGGTGAATGAGCAGGTGGGTGGGTAAATGGGTAGGTGGATGATGGACGGATGGATGGATGGATGGATGGATAGATGGATGGATAGGTGAATCAGCAGATGGATAAATGGGTACATGAATAGGTGGATGGATGGGTGGCTGGATGGATGGATGGAATAAGTGGACGGGTAAATGGATGGATGAATGGGTGTATGGGTAGATGGATGGATAGATGAATGGATGGGTAGGTGGGTGGGCAAATGGATGGATGGATGGATGGATGGATGCATGGATGCATGGATGAGCAGCAAGTGAGTGGGTAAATGGGTGGGTGGATGGGTAGATGGATGGATAGATG
>NW_022443346.1:0-3818 GCF_009761245.1 Sapajus apella
ATAATTATATAACTATATATATTTATATATAGCATATATATTTAATACATATAATGTATATTTTATATATATAGTTATATATGTAACTTTACATATAGCTTTATATATACTTATATATGTTATATATACTTATATATACAAGTTATATATAGTTATATCTGTAATTTCTATATACCTCTTAGTTATATAAAAATATAAAAATTATATATGGATGAATTAGAATTTTTAACCCTTAGTAACTTTAAAATTTGTTGAAGACCTAGAAAGAAGGAAAACTTGAATTGTCTGTAACATGTCAATATTTTATAGACAAGAAACATTTTATAATTTTAGAAACATGCTTCCCTTTAACATAATTTGTTTTAATCTTATTTGGAAATAATCCAGCAATTAATGAATATCTGTTATTTAATGTAACTTTAAGATTTCAAGTTACGTGAAAAGTTTGTTTATAAATGTTTATCTCATTTACATTTACCTAACATATATTTTTAGCAATATTAGACAAAGCTGGTAATCATTTTAAGTTACTTTCTGGTTAACTATTTTTATAGCATATGAATTATGCTATTTATTTAGGTGTTTACCTAAGTAAAAATTTTTACTTGAAAACTCAAGCATACAGCTATTTTCACTAAACTATTTTTTTTATTGCAGCTAAATAGGTCTTATCAAAAAATTACACAAAAGTTACTACATTTTAGGGTAGATTTATAGTTTTATAATCTTTGTCTCAAACCCTGATGTCTTAAATATATAGTAGAGACAAATATAAAGCTCTCTGAACAGTAAATCCAGGTAAAAATACATTCTGAGAATTCTGAAGACATTTCTTTATTTTACCAATAATTTAAAAACCAGCTTATTTATTAACAATTTACTGGAGTCATGCAAACTAAAGGCATTTAGGTTAATTACTGTATATTTTATCCTATATATGAACATTTATTTATCCTTAAGGAATTTTTGAACAACTACACCAGCTTTGACAATGTAGACGTATTATATAATACATGAACATATACAAATAAATGTAAACCCATCTAAACTTACATACACACACAAATAAAGACCTTACAGCTTTTAGTTTAGAATTGATAGTTTAAAAAAGAAAAGAAAAGAAAAAAAACTCGCCAGTTTATAAAAGACAGTTGGATCCAAATTATATTTCTGACAAAAGTGAGATCTGTTTACATGGCTAAACTTTACGTGTCTTGACAGGTCAGGTAATAAAGCCTATAGACTAAAATTTTGGGTAAAGTTGCTTCTATGGTAGTTTCATTTTTTTTTAATGAAAAAGTTTTTTAATCCTTTTTTGTAAATCAATTTAAAATAAGTTTAGGGTTAAATTTTTAAAATTTACATTGTAGGTAGGATTGGCTGAATTGTATAAGAAAAACAAAATCTCTAAGCAGCCTTACATTGATAACAAATCTATCTCTTGTTTGCTGGTGTAGTTTGCTTGATTACCAAATGCAGATAGGTGAAAATTTTAACAGTTTCTTTTCCTTCACCTTTTTTTTAGCTTCTGTATGGTGGAAAAAGAAAAAGTTTTATGACAGACAGAGATGTATTACTGTGCGAAGCCCAAAATTTTGACTAGAGAGCCTAAAATTTATAAAGTTATCAAGTATTTTTTTAGATTATTAATTTTTAAATTAAGCATTCCATCATTATACACAATTGGTAGTCAACTATGAATTTATATTTCTAAAAGGTTTCTTGGTTGTTGGTTACCATGGAGCTGTTGTAATGTGTAAGGCCATTAATTTGAAGGACCACTAAGACTTTTTTTCCTTTTTAATCTTGGCTGGAACTCCATAAGCAGTGAGTTTTTTCTCAACACTGGTAGAAAAGTCAGCAGATTCAAAGTAGGCAGAAAAAAAAGAAGGAGCGAAACATTAGAAGACACCGTATGTTACCTCTATAGCTGCAGGTTTTTTGAATAATGACTGTCTCTGAATGGTCATTGATAATATGAACAGTTCCGAATTTTCCCCAATATAGTTTGTCTATCAGTTTAAAAATATGCACAAGAATAAGCCATAAATGTAGCTGACTGGAGTTCAAGGAAATTTGGCATGCCTTAAGTTTAAGAATTCCATTTCATTCCTTATTAATCTCTTGGGAACAAAGAAAATCCTATAAATCCTGTGAGGGAACGTCAGAATTGTAGACCAGTGTTTTAGATGATGGCGACTGCCCTAGTGGCTTTTATTTTACCCATTCTGAATTCCCTTCCAGAATGTTTATTTTTTCTCTTAAAATATGTTTTTAGAGAAAAGCAAGAGAATACAGTCAACCCAATTAAAAATAAACTAAGATGAATGTGTTCAAGAAATTTTAGCCTGGCACACAGATGTAACAAAATATTGAACTAGGCATGCAAACCAGAGAAAACATATCTCACAGGTAGAATGTTAATTCTGTAGATATAAAGAATATTTAGTCCACAAAGACACTTATTTTTATACCAAAAAGGACGTAATGCCAGAAAAGATGAAAAGACTTTTATCATCCCAGGAAGTCTATATGGTCCCTTATTAAGATGGCCTTATCCAAACCAGAACCCAAGTAAAGTAAAAAAATCTCTACCAAATGGATGAGGATTGATTTGAGTAAAGACCAGGGCAGAAAAGGTAAGCTGTGAGGGTGGCAGGCTCAAAGCGTTCTAGTGAGTCCTACATACCAGCTCCGAGAATTGCTAATTCCTTCAGATAGTGAACTTGTTAAGATTTTACTTGTGACATCATATATATCAACCTGAATAACAAACAGAGGCACTCACTAATAGAAAACGTTTACTTGAAAATACGGCATTGCAAATGGACCACACATGCCATAGTAAACTATGTATATTCAGGGAGGCAGAAAAGGCAAAGGTTTTTAAAGTAGAAAAATGAGAATGATGTAGTTGTTTTGAAATAATTATTCTTGGCTACAAGAGTAATTAATAACAAGGATGGTGCTAGTCTGAAGTTGGACAGGCCATTTCTGGGTAGATGTTCTTATAGAAGTATTTTTGAATAAGATAATGGCCTTTATGCAAGGTTGTGGTCTTTGTAGAGTGTGTTTTGTTATCAGATATTCAAGGATGTAGACTATTTCCTCATGGCCTTGCCTGGCTCTATTTTTTAGCACTTCCTTAAGATTAGTGACTCAGTTTTGATTCTGACCATTTTTCACATGTATACTACCAAACCCAATGTGGTTTTTTTTTTTTTTTTTTTTTTTTTCAGTTTGAATTTTTTTTTCCCATTTATTTATTTTATTGCATTTTAGGTTTTGGGGTACATGTGAAGAACATGCAAAATTGTTGCATAGGAACACACATGGCAGTGTGATTTGCTGCCTACCTCCCCATCACCTACATGAAACATTACAATATATTTAATGTCCCATCATATTTTCTATTCTTTTTTCATTTTTCAAAAATACTGGTAATAATCACCGAATTGATTTTAAGACACTTTGAATGGGTTGTAACCCACAATTTAAAATCTTAACACATTGAAAAACTGCTTTTAAAATTTAAGGTATTGAAAGAACCTAAGAATAGCAAATAGTCTGATAATTCAGTTTGAGAGCAAGTTATGTTTGAAATTAAGATTTTAAAGGTGGTACAGCTATGGGTCATAATAAGGCTTAGTATACATTTATTGAAATAGTAGCTGAATAGTCTGATAATGCAGTTTATTCTGCATACTCATAGAAGTTACTCTCAGATCAGTATAATAGATGAACTGAATGTTAAGATTCATTTATTAATTTATTCAAGGAATATTTGTTGAGAGCATGCCACATCCCTGACACTGTTC
>NW_022443347.1:0-3818 GCF_009761245.1 Sapajus apella
TACAATATATACAGATACATATAATTTACAGAAGTGGTCATTGGAAATGAGAGACCCTGAAGTCTCGATGAGCAAAATTGTTATATAATACATGATTATATATTATATTATTATGTATTATTATATTTAATTATATAACATAATTATATAGTTATAATTTTACATGATTATATACTTATATATTTATTTATTTATATAGGTATTATATATCTGTATATATCATAATATATAACTATAATATATAACGTGTGTGTACATAGATATAAAATTATATCTATGAAATTTTTCATATATATATGAAAAATTATCTTTTTGTAGTGTAAGGATAAGTTAAGAATAATCAAAATAAATAAAATTAAAATAAAGTTTAATATATATATATATATTAAATGTGACTATAGAAATCCTTCGTAACACATGGAATTCTTTTCGGACATAAAATAACCCAAAAGCTAATAAAGCTCAAGCATCAGGATCTCTCAGTTGCAAGGACCAGTTCTGTAAATTATTTCTTTGTAAATAAATTTTCAAATTATCTAGAGTTGAGTGTACCATTTATTTTATACCAGGATCCTGACTGATACTATATTTTTCAAACATAGTTCATAATTTGTCCTCTCTTTCTGAATGAGTTTGCCTAGTTTAATCTGAACAGCCACTGCTTTCAATTCAACTTCAGTTTATAGTAACTTTCCAGATCTGGTCTATGGTTTGAAACAAGCAATGTTTTTATGGCTACTACATTTGAAACTTGTGACAATTTTGCTCATCTAGTCTTATTAGAGACATTAAGTGGATTATTTTTAAGCAATTATATTCTATAATTCCATGAACATTTTAATAAAAAATACTGATAACTATGTTCTGAATCAAACAAACATGGTAGTATCATCGTGTTGATTAACAGTAAAATACAACCAATATTGAATGCAGTACACATCACAGTACGATATTTTTCAAATGGTACATAATTATAGCAGGGAAAGAGAGTGAATCATAGAAAGAAAATAGTTAAGTATGGATGTGGTGAGATATCCATGAGGGAAGTTTGTGGCTTCAGAGCTAGATCATTCCTACACTCAACAATTCATCAATTAGAAACTGATAATTGCTAAGTCAGATAAAGAAGAATGCATAGGCAGAGCTGGCAACATGAAGCATTTAAAAGACATGAAGCAAATATAAAATAGAGTTCCCACCTCGAGGATCTTAAAATCTGGTTAAGATGAAAGATAGTTAAAAAGATGGAATATGAATTTCAGTATATGAGCAAGGCTATTATATTGTGATAGGCATTGATCATATCAGTTAATGAATGTAAGAATATAAAAAGCAGACTCAATAATTTATAGCAAATAAATGAGAAAAAAGATGAGAGGAAAAATTATCTTTTTATAGTATAAGGATAAGTTAAGAATAATCAATGGATTTGTAAGTAAAGCAAACATTTTGTGCTTAACTTGCTTTATTGATTTCTTAATTAATTGTTTAATTAGATTAAAGGAACATTTTTAGAGTTTAAACAATGGGCAAGAGATGCTAGGAATAATAAATACAGAAATTTTAATGTTTATTTTTCTGTAATTCTCTTATCTAGAGTTTAATATTAGAAGTTATTTTTTATTTACAAGCTTGTGAGCTAAATTTTTCTAACTTCTTTGCAATACATAAATCATAACTTTTTGAGATTTTGTTTTGGAAATGTTCTAGCAGTCTACTTACTTTATAAATTTGTTTATTTTGAAAAATTTTGTCCCCTGAAATACAGATAATTTCCTTTTTCATAGTTTTAACCATAATTCAAATTAAAAGTAGGTAGATTTCAATATCATCTATTTTAAAATTTAAACTAGAATAGAGTACATGTGTGATTGTTTATATTGAAAAATTATACTTTTACTACAAAAATGTAATTATACTTCCAAATGAGATTCCATGCTGAACACAAAATTAGCTTTTATCACAAAGTTATTTAATATATGTCCAACACCAGAAATTCTGAAAGCATAAGAAGAAATACACATTTCTGACAGGTAATAGAGCACAACTTTTAATTTCATAGAAATTTAAACTTATAATTTGAATTCTTTGTATATTTATTTTAAAGAATCAATATTGTTACAGTTTTTTATCTTTGATTAATACATACAATCTTTCCAGTAAATCAAGGCCTAAGATATATATTCTTTATGAAGTTGCTCCAAATATATATGAAATTTTTTTTAAGAAGGAATAATTAGTAATTTTTTTCTCACCATCTTTTATTTAATCTAAAGTGACTGTATAGTATAGTGGAAACAGAAACAGTTTGGGGAAATCAAGATATCAATGAGTTTTAATCCTACCTTCATTTAATATTTCTCTGGGCTCAAATCAATTACCTTTCTGCATCTCATTCTCCTTATCTATAAAATCATAAGACTGAGTTAGTGATACTAAAGTTTCCTGCTATATCTAAAAGTACATGATATTAACATAAATATTTGAAAATACTGAATAATTCTTTAAAATATGTATATAGACTCCAATATCAATTAAACTATGTAATTATCAGGAAAGCAGTTATAGATTCCAGTCTACTAAAACAAAAAGTACTTAATTAAGAAAAAAAAAAGTAATACTTAATTGAGGTACAATTTATATACTGTAAAATACACATATCTTAATTATTCAGAATAATAAAAGTCATCAAAGATAAGCACAAACACATGCACCCAAATATTCAGCTAACTCATTTACATCATCCTAAAAAGTTTCCTCCAATTCTCTCTCCAGTTAACTACTTACTCCCTCTGCTATTACAGAGGCAATCGCTTTCTACTATTCTGATTTCTATGATCACAAATTCATTTTGTCTGCTTGTGAATTCATGTTTATAATCAGTGTATATTTTTTATGAGTAACTTATTTGGCTTAACATAATATTTCTAAAATTTATATATGTTGCTAGGCATATCGCTGAATTGTTCTTTTTGTTATAATGGATAGTAACTCATTACATAAATATTACAATGTTTGTAAATTCAGTTTACTGGTTGAGGGACTTTTTTTTTTTTAACTGACATTTTATTCATTGTTTTTTAGTTGTTTTGTAATTTATTTGTTCCTTTCTTCTTTTCTTTCTTTGAAAATTTGATGGGTTTTTGTAATAATATGTTTTGACTCCTTTCTCTTTGTCTTATGTGTATTAACTACAGGTCTTTGCTTTGTAATTATAATTAAGTTTACTTAAAACATCTTATAGCAGTTTGTATTCAACTGATGACAACTTAAATCACATTAAAATCTCATTAAATCACATTAAAATGCTTGAAATGTTTACTTCTCCCCTTTCTAATCTGTATGTTTTTTTTTTTTCTACTATTATATTTTCTTCAGTCTTTAAAGTATGATATTGGCCTAGGATTTTCATAGATAACTTTAATCAGATTAAAGAAGCTTTCTCATATTCCGAACTTTTTCTTGGTTTTTATATTTTTAAATCATAAATTGGTATTTAATTTATTGTTATAATCTTATTTTGTATTTTTGAAATATTTTGATAATCACATAACTTTTTATTGTTCATTCTGTTAATGTGATGAATTGTGCTTATTTTTCTAATGTAAAATTGTGCTTTCATTCATAGGCTAAATTCCACTTGATCATAAAATAATTTAAAATATAGTTCTGAGACCTAATTGTTAATTTTTGAACATTTGTTCTTAATATGTATTTGTTTATAATAGCTCTTTCTTATAGTGTCATTGTAATTATTTTTTACCACAGTTTTTCAGACCTCATACAATGCCATGGAAAGCATTTTCCACTACTTTATT
>NW_022443348.1:0-3818 GCF_009761245.1 Sapajus apella
ACTACAAGGCTACAGTAATCAAAACAGCATGGTACTGGTACCAAAACAGAGATATAGACCAATGGAACAGAGCAGAGGCCTCAGAGACAACACAATATATCTATAACCATCCTATCTTTGACAAACCTGACAAAAACAAGTAATGGGGAAAGGATTCCCTGTTTAATAAATGGTGTTGGGAAAACTGGCTAGCCATGTGCAGAAAGTAGAAACTGGACCCCTTCCTGACACCTTACACTAAAATTAACTCCAGATGGATTAAAGACTTAAACATAAGACCTAACACCATAAAAACCCTAGAAGAAAATCTAGGCAAAACCATTCCCGACATAGGCATAGGCAAGGACTTCATGACCAAAACACCAAAAACATTGGCAACAAAAGCCAAAATAGACAAGTGGGACCTAACAAAACTCTGCAGCTTCTGCACAGCAAAAGAAATAGTCATTAGAGTGAATCGGCAAACAACATAATGGGAAAATTTTTTTGCAGTTTACCCATCTGACAAAGGGCTGATATCCAGAATTTACAAAGAGCTAAAACAGATTTACAGGAAAAAAACAAACAAGCTCATTCAAAAGTCTGCGAAGGACATGAACAGACACTTTACAAAAGAAGACATAGATGAGGCCAACAAACATATGAAAAAACGCTCATCATCACTGGTCATTAGAGAAATGCTAATCAAAACTACATTGAGATACCATCTCACGTCAGTTAAAATGGCGATCATTAAAAAATCTGGAGACAACAGATGCTGGAGAGAATGTGGAGGAATAGGAACACTTTTACACTGTTGGTGGGAGTGTAAATTAGTTCAACCATTGTGGAAGACAGTGTGGCGATTCCTCAAGGACCTAGAAATAGAAATTCCATTTGACCCAGCAATCCCATTACTGGGTATATATCCAAAGGATTATAAATTGTTCTACTATAAGGAAACATGCACACAAATGTTCATTGCAGCACAGTTTACAATAGCAAAGATCTGGAACCAACCCAAATGCCCATCGATGATAGACTGGACAGGGAAAATGTGGCACATATACACCATGGAATATTATGCAGCCATCAAAAACGATGAGTTCGTGTCCTTAGTAGGGACATAGATGAGCCTGGAAACCATCATTCTCAGCAAACTGACACAAGAGCAGAAAATTAAACACTGCATGTTCTCACTCATAGGCGGGTGTTGAACAATGAGAACACATGTACACACGGAGGGGAGCACTACACACTGGGGTCTGCTGGGGGGAAATAGGGGAGGGACAGTGGGGTATGGGGAGTTGGGAGGGATAGCATGGTGAGAAATGCCAGATGTAGGTGAAGGGGAGGAAGGCAGCAAATCACACTGCCATGTGTGTACCTATGCAACAATCTTCCATGTTTTTCACATGTACCCCCAAACCTAAAATGCAATAAAAAAAAGTGAGGCCTTCAAAGCTGTCAATGGCCTTTGTTGTTGCTGTTGTTGTTTTTGTTTTGAGACAGTCTTATCCTGCAGTGCAGTGGCATAGCCTCAGCTCACTGCAACCTCCACACCCTAGGTTCAACCGATTCTTGTGCCTCAGCCTCCCAACTAGCTGGGATTACATGCGTGCATCACCACACCCGGCTAATTTTTGTATTTTTAGTACAAAAGGGATTTCATCATGTTGGCCAGGCTGGTCTTGAACTCCTGATCTCAAATGATCCACCACATCATCCTTTCAAGATGCTGGGATTACGGGCATGAATGGCCTCCTGACAGAGAATGTTTACCTAATACTATTTTGAGTCACAGGCTCAAGCTTCTGCATTAGGAGCCTGTTTGCTGTCCTTCTCTTCCTGCCTGGAAATATAATGCCTCCCCACTCCTGCTCTTTCTAAGCTGTGCCACCTCAGGTGACCACCTCCACTCTCAGAGCCTCAGTTTTCCCCGAGTGACAGCAGTGGTTGCTGAGGGCTACCTGACCCTCTTGTGAGCTCTCCATCTGCCAGGGCACAGAAGCAGAGTCCTTTTCTCTCATCTGCCCCCTTGTCACACTTGGGGACATTTAGGGAACTGTTGGTGCTTACAGTCCTGTAGGTGGCCCTGGCCAGGGGCAGCCCAGACCCCTTCCTGGTGTGGGGGGATGGCATTAATCCCAAAGTGCATTTTTTCCTTACTCGGTTGGAGTTTCTGCTGACACAACTGTGTTTTCTGAGCTGGCATTTTGCTTCTATTTAAGTCAGGCCTATTTTAATGCCAATGGGGACTTGTGCCAGGCTGAGAGTCCCTTCCAGGGTTGACACAGAGGAGTGTTAGGTGGGTTCAGCCCAGGTGCTGAGGGCTGCTGAGGGCTTGGAGAGGATGGATGGATGAGGGGAGGAGGGAGGCAGGAAGTGGCAGGTGGTCTTGACCGCCAAATCCTAGCCCATCTGGGCCCCCTACATCCTCTCCCTTTCTTTTTTCTTTTTCTTTTCTTTGTTCTTTTTTTTTTTTACTCAGGAGGCTGAGTCAGAGTCTCACTCTGTCGCCCAGGTTGGAGCACACTGGTGTGATCTCAGCTCACTCCACCTTCCAGTTTCAAGTGATTCTCTTGCCTCAGCCTCCTGAGTAGCTGGGATTATAGGTGCCCACCACCATGCCCAGCTAACTTTTGTGTTTTTTGTAGAGACCTGGTTTTACCATGTTGGTCAGGCTGATCTCGAACTCTTGACCTCAGGTGATTCACCTACCTCGGCTTACAAAAGTGCTGGAATTTCAGGCATGAACCACCATGCCCAGCCACATCCTCGTCTGGCAAGGAATCCCACCCCCACATACACACACTTAGTCTGGTGAGGAGGACAGAGAGGCCTGTACTGTGCCTCAGGGGACATGGTCGACATTTCTCCAGTGTGGGGTATAATTTTGGCAAGCGATGTCACCTCCTGCCTCAGTTTTCCCATTTCTCTATTGAGGCTGAGGTGGGAGGATCACTTGGGGGCAGGAGTTTGATACCAGCCTGTGAAACATAACGAGATCCCCATTTCTACTAAAAATGTTAGCTGGGCGTGATGGCATGTCCCTGTAGTCCCAGCTACCCAGGAGCCCAGGAGGCAGAGGCAGGAGAATCACTTGAGCCCAGGAGTTTGAGACTGCAATGAGCTGTGATTGTGTCACTGTACTCCAGCCTGGGTGACAAAGCAAGATCCTATCCTCAAAAAACAAAAGTTAAAATAACAAAAATAAAAAGAGCCCAGGCTGGTATCCCAACACTGCCCCTTGCCAGCTGTGTGACCCCATCAAATTACAAAACCTCTCTGTGCCCAACTATCCTTAGCTGCAAAGTGTGGTTAAAAATAGAATCTGTTTCACAGGGTTTTCGGGAGTGAGATGACATAAGGCATGTAGCCGTGGTATGTGGCCCCCTGCCTGGAACTCCGGACGTGCTGGGCAAGAGACGTCTAGTGGCATCAATGTTATTTTCATCACGATTCGTCCTCCCCAAGGTGCCCCACATCTGCCCAGCCCATGCTCAGCCCAGGGCTCCAAGCCGCAGAGCCTGGGTGTTCATTGATATTCTGGCCACCAGGATCTTTAGCAGGCCTGAGTTCACCTAACCCACATCTATCTCCAGATCTGGTAATTAATATCCTTGATGGTTTTTATTGGAATGAAGCAGGATCCAGAAATGACTTGCTTTTTAATGAATAACCAGCCTCTCTCCACATGCCCCTCCCATCCCCCAAGCACCCTTGAGGACAGGATGAGTTTGGTTGGGGGGGAGGCACAAGTCACCAAAGCCTGGCTCAGCTGTCTCTGAAGAAAAGGTGTGCGTGCAGCAGGGGGAGGCACCCCTGGGGTCATCTGC
>NW_022443349.1:0-225 GCF_009761245.1 Sapajus apella
TGTCCAGTCTATCATCAATGGGCATTTGGGTTTGTTCCAGGTCTTTGCTATTGTAAACAGTGCTGCAATGAACATTTGTGTGCACGTGTCCTTATAGTAGAACGATTTGTAATCCTTTGGATATATACCCAGTAATGGGATTGCTGGGTCAAATGGAATTTCTATTTCTAGATCCTTGAGGAATCGCCACACTGTCTTCCACAATGGTTAAACTAATTTACACTG
>NW_022443349.1:325-3817 GCF_009761245.1 Sapajus apella
GGGTCAAATGGAATTTCTATTTCTAGATCCTTGAGGAATCGCCACACTGTCTTCCACAATGGTTAAACTAATTTACACTCACACCAGCAGTGTAAAAGTCTTCCTATTTCACCACATCCTCTCCAGCATCTGTTGTCTCCAGATTTTTTAATGATCGCCATTCTAACTGGCATGACATGATATCTCAATGTGCTTTTGATTTGCATTTCTCTAATGACCAGTGATGATGAGTATTTTTTCATCTGTTTGTTGGCCTCATGTATGTCTTCTTTTGAAAAGTATCTGTTCATATCCTTCACCCACTTTTGAGTGGGTTTGTTTGCTTTTTTTCTTGTAAATCTGTGTTAGTTCTTTGTAGATTCTGGATATTAGCCCCTTGTCAGATGGGTAAATTGCAAAAATTTTTTCCCATTCTGTTGGATGCTGGTTCATTCTAATGATTGTGTCTTTTGCTGTGCAGACGCTCTGGCATTTAAATAGGTCCCATTTGTCTATTTTGGCTTTTGTTGCCAAAGCTTTTAGTGTTTTAGTCATGAAGTCCTTGCTTATGCCTATGTCCTGAATGGTTTTGCCTAGGTTTTCTTCTGTGGTTTTTATGGTGTTAGGTCTTATGTTTAAGTGTTTAATCCATCTGGAGTTAATTTTAGTTTAAGGTGTTAGGAAGGGGTCCAGTTTCTGCTTTCTGCACATGGCTAGCCAGTTTTCCCAACACTATTTATTAAACAGGGAATCCTTTCTCTTTTGCTTGTTTTTCCCAGGTTTATCAAAGAGCAGATGGGTGTAGATGTGTGGTGTTGCCTCCGAGGCCTCTGTTCTGTTCCATTGGTTTATATCTCTGTTTTGGTACCGGTACCATACTGTTTTGGTTACTGTAGCCTTGTAGTATAGTTTGAAGTCAGGTAGCATGATGCCTCCAGCTTTGTTCTTTTTGCTTAGAATTGACTTCTTTATGTGGGCTCTCTTTTGGTTCCATATTAGTTTAAGGTGGTTTTTTTTCCACTTCTGTGAAGAGGGTCATAGGTAGCTTGATGGGGATAGCATTGAATCTATAAATTACTTTGGGCAGTATGGCCATTTTCATGATATTGATTCTTCCTAACCATGAGCATGGAATGTTTTTCTGTCTGTGTCCTCTCATTTCCTTGAGCAGTGGTTTGTAGTTGACCTTGAAGAGGTTCTTTACATCCTTTGTTAGTTGTATTCCTAGGTATTTTATTCTCTTTGAAGCAATTATAAATGGCAGTTCTTTCTTGATTTCGCTCTATTTAAGTCGGTTATTGGTGTGTAGGCATGCTTGTGATTTCTGCACATTGATTTTGTATCCTGAGACTTTGCTGAAGTTGCTTATCAGTTTTAGGAGATTTTGGGCTGAGATAATGGGGTCTTTTAAACATATAATCATGTCATCTGCAAATAGAGACGATTTGACTTCCTCTTTTCCTAATTGAATACCCTTTATTTCTTTTTCTTGCCTAATTGCTCTGGCTAGAACTTCCAATACTATATTGAATAGGAGTGGTAAGAGAGGGCATCCTTGTCTAGTGCCAGATTTCAAAGGGAATGCTTCCAGTTTTTGCCCATTCAGTATGATATTGGCTGTAGGTTAGTCGTAAATAGCTTTTATTATTTTGAGATATTTTCTGTCGATACTTAGTTTACTGAGAGTTTTTAGCATAAAGGGCTGTTGAATTTTGTCAAAGGTCTTCTCTGCATCTATTGAGATAATCATGTGGTTTCATGTGGTTTTTGTCTTTGGTTCTGTTTATGTGGTGGATTACGTTTATAGACTTGCATATGTTGAACCAGCCTTGCATCCCCAGGATGAAGCCTACTTGATCGTGATGGATAAGCTTTTTGATGTGCTGTTGCAATCGGTTTGCCAGTATTTTATTGAAGATTTTTGCATTTATGTTCATCATGGATATTGGCCCAAAGTTTTCTTTTCTTGTTGAGCCTCTGCTGAGTTTTGGTATCAGGATGATGTTGGTCTCATAAAATGATTTGGGAAGAATTCCCTCTTTTTGGATTGTTTGGAGTAGTTTCAGAAGGAGTGGTACCAGCTCCTCTTTGTATATCTGGTAGAATTCGGCTGTGAACCCATCTGGACCTGGGCTTTTCTTGGTTGGTAGGCTATTAGTTGCTGCCTGAACTTCAGCCCTTGTTATTGGCCTAGTCAGGATTTCGACTTATTCCTGGTTTAGACTTGGGAGGGTGCAAGTATCCAGGAATTTTTATCCATTTATTTTAGGTTTACTGGTTTATGTGCATAAAGCTGTTTGTAGTAATCTCTGATGGTAGTTTGTATTTCTGTGGAATCTGTGGTGATATCCCCTTTATTTTTTTTTTATTGCATGTATTTGATTATTCTCTCTTTTCTTTTTTATTAATCTGGCTAGTGATCTATTTTGTTTATCTTTTCAAAAAACCAGCTCCTAGATTTATTGATTTCTTGAATTTTTGTGTCTCTATCTCCTTCAGTTCTGCTCCAATCTTAGTTAATTTCTTGTCTTCTGCTAGGTTTTGAGTTTTCTTGATCTTGCTCCTCTAGATCTTTCAATTTTGTTGATTTTAGATCTTTCCTTGCTTCTCATGTGGGCATTTATTGCTATAAATTTTCCTCTAGACACTGTTTTAAATGTGTCCCAAAGATTCTGGTATGTTGTGCCTTCCTTCTCATCGGTTTCGAAGAACCTCTTTATTTCTGCCTTCATTTCATTGTTTATCCAGTTGACATTCAAGAGCCAGTTGTTCAGTTTCCATGAAGTTGTGTGGTTCTGAGTTAGTTTCTTATTCCTGAGTTCTAACTTGATTGCACTGTGGTCTGAGAGACTGTTTGTTATGATTTCTGTCCTTTTGCATTTGCTGAGGAGTGATTTACTTCCAATTATATCGTCAATTTTAGAATAGGTGTGATGTGGTGCTGAGAAGAGTATATACTCCGTAGATTTGGGGTCGAGAATTTTGTAAATGTCTATTAAGTTTGCTTGATCCAGATCTGAGTTCAAGTCCTGGATATCCTTCTTAACTTTCTGTCTGGTTGATCTGTCTAATATTGACAATGGAGTGTTAAAGTCTCCCACTATTATTGTGTGGGAGTCTATGTCTCTTTGTAGGTCATTAAGAACTTGCCTTATGTATCTGGGCGCTCCTGTATTGGGTGTGTATATATTTAGTACCATTAGCTCTTCTTGTTTCATTGATCCTTTTACCATTATGTAATGCCCTTCTTTGTCTCTTTTGATCTTTGTTGGTTTAAAGTCTATTTTATCAGAGACTAGGATTGCAACTCCTGCTTTTTTTTTTTTTTTTTTTTTTCTCCATTTGCTTGGTAAATCTTCCTCCATCCCTTTATTTTAAGCCAATGTGTATCCTTGCACGTGAGATGGGTTTCCTGGATACAGCACACCAATGGGTTTTGACTTTTTATCCAACTTGTCATTCTGTATCTTTTGATTAGGGCATTTAGCCCATTTACGTTTAAGGTTAATATGG
>NW_022443350.1:0-225 GCF_009761245.1 Sapajus apella
TGTCCAGTCTATCATCAATGGGCATTTGGGTTTGTTCCAGGTCTTTGCTATTGTAAACAGTGCTGCAATGAACATTTGTGTGCACGTGTCCTTATAGTAGAACGATTTGTAATCCTTTGGATATATACCCAGTAATGGGATTGCTGGGTCAAATGGAATTTCTATTTCTAGATCCTTGAGGAATCGCCACACTGTCTTCCACAATGGTTAAACTAATTTACACTG
>NW_022443350.1:325-3817 GCF_009761245.1 Sapajus apella
GGGTCAAATGGAATTTCTATTTCTAGATCCTTGAGGAATCGCCACACTGTCTTCCACAATGGTTAAACTAATTTACACTCACACCAGCAGTGTAAAAGTCTTCCTATTTCACCACATCCTCTCCAGCATCTGTTGTCTCCAGATTTTTTAATGATCGCCATTCTAACTGGCATGACATGATATCTCAATGTGCTTTTGATTTGCATTTCTCTAATGACCAGTGATGATGAGTATTTTTTCATCTGTTTGTTGGCCTCATGTATGTCTTCTTTTGAAAAGTATCTGTTCATATCCTTCACCCACTTTTGAGTGGGTTTGTTTGCTTTTTTTCTTGTAAATCTGTGTTAGTTCTTTGTAGATTCTGGATATTAGCCCCTTGTCAGATGGGTAAATTGCAAAAATTTTTTCCCATTCTGTTGGATGCTGGTTCATTCTAATGATTGTGTCTTTTGCTGTGCAGACGCTCTGGCATTTAAATAGGTCCCATTTGTCTATTTTGGCTTTTGTTGCCAAAGCTTTTAGTGTTTTAGTCATGAAGTCCTTGCTTATGCCTATGTCCTGAATGGTTTTGCCTAGGTTTTCTTCTGTGGTTTTTATGGTGTTAGGTCTTATGTTTAAGTGTTTAATCCATCTGGAGTTAATTTTAGTTTAAGGTGTTAGGAAGGGGTCCAGTTTCTGCTTTCTGCACATGGCTAGCCAGTTTTCCCAACACTATTTATTAAACAGGGAATCCTTTCTCTTTTGCTTGTTTTTCCCAGGTTTATCAAAGAGCAGATGGGTGTAGATGTGTGGTGTTGCCTCCGAGGCCTCTGTTCTGTTCCATTGGTTTATATCTCTGTTTTGGTACCGGTACCATACTGTTTTGGTTACTGTAGCCTTGTAGTATAGTTTGAAGTCAGGTAGCATGATGCCTCCAGCTTTGTTCTTTTTGCTTAGAATTGACTTCTTTATGTGGGCTCTCTTTTGGTTCCATATTAGTTTAAGGTGGTTTTTTTTCCACTTCTGTGAAGAGGGTCATAGGTAGCTTGATGGGGATAGCATTGAATCTATAAATTACTTTGGGCAGTATGGCCATTTTCATGATATTGATTCTTCCTAACCATGAGCATGGAATGTTTTTCTGTCTGTGTCCTCTCATTTCCTTGAGCAGTGGTTTGTAGTTGACCTTGAAGAGGTTCTTTACATCCTTTGTTAGTTGTATTCCTAGGTATTTTATTCTCTTTGAAGCAATTATAAATGGCAGTTCTTTCTTGATTTCGCTCTATTTAAGTCGGTTATTGGTGTGTAGGCATGCTTGTGATTTCTGCACATTGATTTTGTATCCTGAGACTTTGCTGAAGTTGCTTATCAGTTTTAGGAGATTTTGGGCTGAGATAATGGGGTCTTTTAAACATATAATCATGTCATCTGCAAATAGAGACGATTTGACTTCCTCTTTTCCTAATTGAATACCCTTTATTTCTTTTTCTTGCCTAATTGCTCTGGCTAGAACTTCCAATACTATATTGAATAGGAGTGGTAAGAGAGGGCATCCTTGTCTAGTGCCAGATTTCAAAGGGAATGCTTCCAGTTTTTGCCCATTCAGTATGATATTGGCTGTAGGTTAGTCGTAAATAGCTTTTATTATTTTGAGATATTTTCTGTCGATACTTAGTTTACTGAGAGTTTTTAGCATAAAGGGCTGTTGAATTTTGTCAAAGGTCTTCTCTGCATCTATTGAGATAATCATGTGGTTTCATGTGGTTTTTGTCTTTGGTTCTGTTTATGTGGTGGATTACGTTTATAGACTTGCATATGTTGAACCAGCCTTGCATCCCCAGGATGAAGCCTACTTGATCGTGATGGATAAGCTTTTTGATGTGCTGTTGCAATCGGTTTGCCAGTATTTTATTGAAGATTTTTGCATTTATGTTCATCATGGATATTGGCCCAAAGTTTTCTTTTCTTGTTGAGCCTCTGCTGAGTTTTGGTATCAGGATGATGTTGGTCTCATAAAATGATTTGGGAAGAATTCCCTCTTTTTGGATTGTTTGGAGTAGTTTCAGAAGGAGTGGTACCAGCTCCTCTTTGTATATCTGGTAGAATTCGGCTGTGAACCCATCTGGACCTGGGCTTTTCTTGGTTGGTAGGCTATTAGTTGCTGCCTGAACTTCAGCCCTTGTTATTGGCCTAGTCAGGATTTCGACTTATTCCTGGTTTAGACTTGGGAGGGTGCAAGTATCCAGGAATTTTTATCCATTTATTTTAGGTTTACTGGTTTATGTGCATAAAGCTGTTTGTAGTAATCTCTGATGGTAGTTTGTATTTCTGTGGAATCTGTGGTGATATCCCCTTTATTTTTTTTTTATTGCATGTATTTGATTATTCTCTCTTTTCTTTTTTATTAATCTGGCTAGTGATCTATTTTGTTTATCTTTTCAAAAAACCAGCTCCTAGATTTATTGATTTCTTGAATTTTTGTGTCTCTATCTCCTTCAGTTCTGCTCCAATCTTAGTTAATTTCTTGTCTTCTGCTAGGTTTTGAGTTTTCTTGATCTTGCTCCTCTAGATCTTTCAATTTTGTTGATTTTAGATCTTTCCTTGCTTCTCATGTGGGCATTTATTGCTATAAATTTTCCTCTAGACACTGTTTTAAATGTGTCCCAAAGATTCTGGTATGTTGTGCCTTCCTTCTCATCGGTTTCGAAGAACCTCTTTATTTCTGCCTTCATTTCATTGTTTATCCAGTTGACATTCAAGAGCCAGTTGTTCAGTTTCCATGAAGTTGTGTGGTTCTGAGTTAGTTTCTTATTCCTGAGTTCTAACTTGATTGCACTGTGGTCTGAGAGACTGTTTGTTATGATTTCTGTCCTTTTGCATTTGCTGAGGAGTGATTTACTTCCAATTATATCGTCAATTTTAGAATAGGTGTGATGTGGTGCTGAGAAGAGTATATACTCCGTAGATTTGGGGTCGAGAATTTTGTAAATGTCTATTAAGTTTGCTTGATCCAGATCTGAGTTCAAGTCCTGGATATCCTTCTTAACTTTCTGTCTGGTTGATCTGTCTAATATTGACAATGGAGTGTTAAAGTCTCCCACTATTATTGTGTGGGAGTCTATGTCTCTTTGTAGGTCATTAAGAACTTGCCTTATGTATCTGGGCGCTCCTGTATTGGGTGTGTATATATTTAGTACCATTAGCTCTTCTTGTTTCATTGATCCTTTTACCATTATGTAATGCCCTTCTTTGTCTCTTTTGATCTTTGTTGGTTTAAAGTCTATTTTATCAGAGACTAGGATTGCAACTCCTGCTTTTTTTTTTTTTTTTTTTTTTCTCCATTTGCTTGGTAAATCTTCCTCCATCCCTTTATTTTAAGCCAATGTGTATCCTTGCACGTGAGATGGGTTTCCTGGATACAGCACACCAATGGGTTTTGACTTTTTATCCAACTTGTCATTCTGTATCTTTTGATTAGGGCATTTAGCCCATTTACGTTTAAGGTTAATATGG
>NW_022443351.1:0-3816 GCF_009761245.1 Sapajus apella
CCCCTGCCCCCCCCAGCCCCCCCCCTGCCCTCCCCTGCTCCCCGAAGCTCCTGAGCCTTGGCCCCTGCCTTTCTGCAGCCTCCACGTCTCTCCTCTTCCTTTCTGCCCCCCGCCGCTTGCTACTTAAGGGCTGTCCTTTGTTTCTGCCATTTCCCCTCTCTTTCTGCTTCATATTCGTTGGGTGCCCCCGTCCCTTTCTCCCCATCACTCTCTTCTTAGTGCTGGGGACCTGGGGCTGAGGAAGGAGGCAGGAGGGATACAGGGATGACTCAAATAGGCATCTCTCCCTTCACGGAACTCAGCCTGGCGGAAACTTAGCTGGCTCCCTGCCTGTCCTAGGCCCTCTCTCTTTTTCCTTCTGGTCTCCTCATTGTCTGTTTCTCAGCTGACCCTGGCCTTTAGCCCTATGCCCACCGAAAGACATCCCCATCACCTCTCCCATCGTTTCCGGGTGATGAAGATTCTCTGGGACAGATTCCTAGAATGAACAACCTGACCAACCTTCTCTCCTGAGGTCTCGCCTATTGCCTCCTCATTCACCAGAAATGTTTCCCTCCCTGAAGCAGAGAGAGAGAGAGAGAGAGAGAGAGAGAGAGAGAGAGAGAGATCCAAACACAGCCAAGCCAGGCCAGAATCTCATGGAGAGTTCTTTGGAGTGTGGAGTGACTGACTGATTCATCTAGTTGACCAGTTGACTATCTTTCCAGCTGTGAGACAGAAAGAAGCTGAGGAGTGCACACAAACATTAAATTTTTGTTTGAAAAGGCAGGGGCAGGGGCTGGACGCAGTGGCTCACTCCTGTAATCCCAGCACTTTGGGAGGCCGAGCTTGGCAGATCACCTGAGGTCAGGAGGTCGAGACAAGCCTGCCCAACGTGGTGAAACCCCATCTCTACTAAAAGTACAAAAATTAGCTAGGCATGGTGGCAGATGCCTGTAATCCCAGTTACTCTGGAGGCTGAGGCAGGAGGATCACTTGAACTCTGGAGATGGAGGTTGCAATGAGCCTCCACTGCCCTCCAGCCTGGGTGACAGAGCAAGACTCTATCTCAAAAAAACAAATAAGTAAAAATTAAAAGAACTGAGGAGACTCAGCCTGTCTCCCAGGGATCCCATGCAGAATTATTCCCAGCTCTCATTCCCACCTTCACCCTCACCATCAATCATCACCATCACACCAGGCCATGGAAGATGTGTCCATGCAGATGTCTGTATAGAGGTGTATGAGCACTGAACAGAGTGAGTGACAGCATGCCATTTACATACAGATGATTGCTCTGTGGGCCCTTGGTTACTTACCTCACCTCTCAAGTCTCAGTTCTCTCTTCTGTAAAATAAGGAGGTTGCATTGCATGGACTCAGAAGTCTACAAACTGTGTTCATCTATGATTATGTTAGGGCTAGAGGCCAAGGAGAATATCCCAACAAGAGAGTGCCCTCTGTGTCTTTGTGGACTTAGGAAGGTTGTCTACAGAAGAGAGGGGCAGAGTAGGCTGGGGGTAGGAAAGGAAGAGGAGCAGGCATGGCTTGGGGTAGGTATGTGTCAAATAGCTCTGGGCAAGAGGGGCTGGGCTGGAATGTTAGGGGAGTCACAAGAAGAGTATGGGGACGGGACTGGGTGTTGGTGTTCAGATCTTCAGGATACCCCAGAGGTGACATCCTCAATGTGGAGGAAGTCAAAAGGCTCTCAGGGAAGCAAGAAGCTGGGAGGGAGTGTCAGGTAGAACCAGAAGGATCTGTGCTGACTAGGAGAAAGACATCTGAGGAATAGTGACCAGGCCAGGACTTGACCAGGGACCGCTGGATCAGGAGCCTCCTGGACACGCGGCTTTGAATGTAGGGAAGAGCTGTATTATGTGGGACCTGGTCTTGCTGTGCTGAGTCTCCTCCAAGTCTGTTGTTATCTGAGGACCCTGTTCCCTGAGGTTTGCTGGAATTTTCAATAGTACAGGGGTTGTCCTCCAAAGAACCTGTGGGTTTACTCTCAAGGTATCGCTGTCCCTTACCCCTTTTCAGGAGTGAAAAGTGGCTCCTCACTGAAAGGCTGGCAGTCCCCAGGTATGTATGTGTGTGGGGGGGCACGTGTGTGCACGGTGACATCTGTGTTAGGGAATGGGCATACGTGTGGACTCAGCTGTGCCTGGATGGGAATTTGTGGGTGGGACCCGTGCAGGAATGGGGTTGCTGTTGAGACCAGGTGGGACTTGGGAGCACCTGTGAAAGCTCAGCTCTTAGCTCTGGGGAAAGAGGGAGGAGCCAAGAGAAAGCACAGGACCACAGGGAGAGAAGTGTTTCAAAGGGAGCCCGCCCAGGTGAGGGAAGAGAATGAATGGGCCCGACAAGGAGCTGGAATCTTTCCTCAGTTACAGATCTTACCAACAAGAACAAAGGAGCAGGGAGGAGGCATGGCAGAGAGGGAAAAAGGAGGGTGAGCAGAAGCCAAATGGAGAAGGAGGACAGAGTGGGGAGGGAAAGCAGGAAGGACAGAGCCAGAGGAGACTGATCCAAGGAGAGGCCTCCTCGGTTCAGCTGTGGCTGTGAACTTGCTCTGTGCTGGGGTGGAGGGGGAGGGGGAGGGGGAGGGCTGTAGCTGGGGAAGGAGGAAGCCATTCCTGCCCTTAAGTCCAGAGGTCCTGTAGGGGACCACATACAAACCAGGTAATTTCACTATAAGCTAAAGGTCAGTGTGTGGGGTTGTGGGAGCAGAGATGGCTGCTAATCTTGCCTGGGGTTTCAGAGAAAGCCGAGGGGAGGATGAGCAAGAAACTGAGATGCATTATATAGATATAGTGAGAGAGGGAGTCTGGCAGGGAGCAATCTATTTAGAGGGACTAGAAGAGGTCAAGCTCAGTGCTAAAGAAAATGGCCCAAGAGATAAGTATTGATCACAAAGCCTCCCCACTGAAGCTCTCCCTGACCCCCTCAGTGGAGGACATCAATCACTCCTGCCTTGGTGGCTCCTCCGGGAGGACTCTTACATATTCAGCTCTTCTCTTTGATGATACAGACTAAAGTATGTCATGCCCAGTGCCAGGCATTCCATTGGTGCTTAACAGATGCTCCATGAATAAATGAATAAATGAAGTAGTATGCCTTGCACCCAGGAAAGCCCTCCCTCTAGGGAAGATGGTATTTTTTCCACTTCATTGATGAGGAAGCTGAGGCTGTCCTTCAGGCTTTGGGAAGATTTAATACTAAAATCTTAGCATCCCTGGGCTCGAACAGTCTGTTTTTCTTAAACAAACAAACAAAAAAAAAACTTAATATGCTTATAGGTTTGTTTTATTTTTATTAGCTTCCATGTTGGTCAATATGAAATAATCATAAATTAAAAATTACAGTGAAGGCCTGGTGTGGTGGCTCACACCTGTAATCCCAGCACTTTGGGAGGCCAAGCCTGGCAGATTACCTGAGGTCAGGAATTTGAGGCCAGATTGGCCAACATGGTGAAACCTCGTCTCTACTAAAAATACAAAAATCAGCCAGGCGTGGTGTCACGCACCTGTAATCCTAGCTACTGTGGAGGCTGAGGCAGGAGAATCACTTCAGCTCAGAAGGCAGAGAGGTTGCAGTGAGCCGAGATCACCACTGCATTCCAGCCTGAGTGACAGAGTGAGACTCTGTCTCAAAAACAAACAAAAACAAAAACAAAAAAAGCAGTGAAAATTACTACCATTTGAATTTTTGTTTCTTTTTTTCTTAATTAAGGTAGGAGGTTTGGAGGTTGTATATAACATCTTTCAGGTCTTCACCCGGGAACATTTTTTTTAAATCTTGCTAGGCAACAACAACGAAAGTCTTTTTTTTTTTTTTTTTT
>NW_022443352.1:0-1066 GCF_009761245.1 Sapajus apella
AGAGGTTGCAGTGAGCTGAGATCTCACCATTGCACTCCAGCCTGGGTGACAGAAATGAAATCCTATCTCAAAACAAAAAAAATGTGTGACCTCAATAATACTTGGGAGTGGTCCTCTTGGGATCCTGAGTAGAGTGTGGGGACATTTCTGGTTGTCATGACTAGGGGGTGGTCCTGACATGGAGTGGATGGAAGCCAGGGATGCTGTTCAGCATTCAGCAGTGCTGAGGATGGTCCCACCCCAGAGAAGCATCCAGCCCCAACAATGTCCAGAGTGCAGAGCTAGGGAGACCTGTGTTCATTATTGGAAAAATATCAAATCTGGCCAGGCACAGTGTCTCACACCTATACTCCCAGCACTTTGGGAAGCTAAGACAGGTGGGTCATGAGGTCAGGAGTTTGAGACCAGCCTGGCCAAGATGGTGAAACACCATCTCTACTAAAAATACAAAAATTCACCAGGTGCAGTGGCAGATGCCTGTGATTCCAGCTACTTGGGAGGCTGAGGCAGGAGAATCACTTGAACCCGGCAGGTGGAGGTTGCAGTGAGCTGAGATAGTGCCACTGCACTCCAGCCTGGGCAACAGAATAAGACTCCATCTCAAAAAAAAATTGAATCTGTCCCTTGCTCACACTGGACACCAGAATAAACTCCTGATGAGGCGGATGGTGTAAATCAGGGGACCCCAGCTCCTGGGACTCTCCTTCTCTCTCCCTCCTCACTCAGGGTGTGGATTTCAATGTGTGCAGCCTCCTGGGACCTCAGCAGGGCAGAGGATCATGGGATGCAGAGTCTCTTGGGGGTCTGTGGAATCCCCTGATTCCAGTGTACCCTGGGAGCAATCCTGATCTCCCCCACCAGGGTACACTCAGTAATCTCTGGGGACATCTGCTCCTGGTATGGAGTGGGTGGAGGTCAGGGATGCTGCTCAGCACCCTGCAGTGCCCAGGGCAGCCCTGTCCTAGAGAAGGACCCAGCCCCAGTGTCCACAGTGTCCAGGGGAAAATCCCTATTGCAGGAGTTGAAAGTGAGTGTAGCTTTCAGCTGAACAGAAATCATGAGTATT
>NW_022443352.1:1076-3815 GCF_009761245.1 Sapajus apella
AAAAGAAAGAAAAGAAGAAAAGAAAAAAAGAAAAGAAAGGAAAGAAAAAGAAAGAAAGAGAAAGAAAGAAAAGAAAAGAAAGAAGAAAGAAAAAAAGAAAGAAAAAGGAAAAGAAAAAGAAGCCCTCTGTAGATGTGTGTTCCTGGGGCTGCGCAGGTGTTCCTGGGACTGAGCAGGTGGGGACCCTGGCAGCTCCTGGGCTGCAGTGACTCAGGGCCCGGCCTCTGTGTGAACCTGCGGATCCCGAGGGTGTCATTGCAAACCCCTGAGTGGGCAGAGGGTGTAAATGCCTGTCCCGGATGCTGATTTCTTTCTGAGAAGTGGAATGTAGAGAAACTTCTAGGAGAAATATTGGAGGAAGGGGATTCCCCACAGGTCTCCCAGAAGAGCCGGTGAAGCTCAAAAGCAAGGCTTCCTGTTTCTCAGGCTGCCCTGGGGAAGCTGCCTCTGCTGGGCACTTTGCTCTCAGGTGCTTTTCAGAGTACAAAGGAGAGAAAGAGGCCAATGCCATTTCTGTCCTTCTGAGAGATGCTCTTGTGGGCATTATGTGTCCAAGAGCACTGAGAGGGCCAGGCCCAGTGGCTCACACCTGAACTTCCAGCACTTTGGGAGGCCAAGGCAGGTAGATCACTTGAGGTCAGGAGTTCAAGACCAGCCTGATCAACATGGAGAAACCCTTCTCTACTAAAAATACAAAATTAGCTGCACGTAGTGGCTCATGCCTGTAATCCCAGCTACTCGGGAGGCTGAGGCAGGAGAACTGCTTGAACCTGGGAAGCAGAGGTTGCAGTAAGCCAATATCATGCCATTGCACTCCAGCCTGAGCATCAAGAGTAAAACTCGATCTCAAAAAAAAAAAAAAAGAATGCTGAGAGCCAGTAGGGTCAAGAACTCAGGCCAGTATGCAGAGAGGAAGGGACAAGGGGAGGGCAGTGCCCCTCCTGGGCACAGAAGGGCAGTGGTGCTGTTGGAACCACAACTGTGACACGCCCTAACCAGGGTCTCCCTGGGGCACCATGGACACTGGGGCCTGGCTCACTCTCTGGGCACTGCAGCGTACTGTGCAGCATCCCTGGCCTGCACCCATTCCATGCCAGGACACCCCCAGTCATGACAACTGCAGATGTCCAAAGACATTGACTAGAGTTCCCTGGGAGCAGAACCACCCTGGTTGAGACCCCCTGGGTCAGGGGATTCCACAGACCCCAAGAGACTCTGTGTCCCATGATCCTCTGCCCTGCTGAGGTCCCAGGAGGCTTCACACATTGAAATCCACACCCTGAGTGGGGAGGGAGAGAAGAGGTGAACCCAGGAGCTTGGGGTCCCCTTGTTTACACCATCTGTATTGGGAGCTTATTCTGGTGCCTACTGTGAGCAGAAATTGAACTCGATTGTTTTCCCAAATAATCTTTTTGAGGTGGAGTCTTACTCTGTTGCCAGGCTGGAGTGCAGTGGTGCCATCTCGGGTCACTGCAACCTCCACCTCCCAGGTTCAAGTGATTCTCCTATTTCAGCCTCCTGAGTAGCTGGGATTATAGGCACCCACCACCAAGCCCAGATAATTTTTGTGTTTTTGGTAAACCTTGTTGTCCAGGCTGGTCTCAAACTCCTGACCTCAAGTGATTCACCCACCTCAGTCTCCCAAAGTGCTGATATGACAGCTGTGAGCCACCGTATCCAGCCTTTTCCCAAATAATGAATTCAGGGACCCCCTGGGCCTTGTGTACATCGGGGCTGGATCCTTCTCTGCAGTAGGGCCATTCTGGGCACCACAGCATCCCTGGCTTCGGCCCACCCCATGCCAGGAGCACCCCCAAGTGGTGACAACCACAATGTCCCCAGCTGCTGTCCAGGGTCCCCTGGGGGCCGGGTCACCCACAGATGAGAATCACTGCCCCAAGGGAAGGACTGTGTAGGACACAGAAATAAAATGTGGGAGTTCGGGGGTCCTGCTTGGGTCCCTAAGGATGGCCAGACCTCCTCTCCTGAGGATCAACCCTGGAGGCCGGTTGGAGACAGACCTGTGGCATGGGGTGATGTGGGATCTGAGGTGGTCTCTTCTTTCCTGCCCTGAGCACACTGAAGAGACACAAGGCAGGAGAATCACTTGAGCCCAGGAGATTGAGGCTGCAGTGAGCTGACTTGTGCCACTGCACTCCAGGCTGGGTCTGTCCCCTAGTCCCCCTCATCAATCACGGAGTTTGTATGTGCAAATTCACCTACTTGATGGTGTTTGTGAACCCCAAATCAATGCCTGGGGCACTTTCCCTGTCATCCTGGGACATGCTCAGAGGGAAAGAAATTAGAGTCATGGCCAGGTGCGGTGGCTCACACTTGTCATCCAAGCACTTTGGGAGTCTGAGGCGGGTGGATCTCCAAAGGTTGGGAGTTCGAGGCCAGTTTGACCAACATGGAGAAACCCCATTTCTACTAAAAATACAAAATTAGCCAGATGTGGTGGCAGGCACCTGTAATCCCACCTACTGGAGAAGCTGAGGCAGGAGAGTCGCCTGAACCCAGGAGGTGGAAGTTGAAGTGAGCCAAGATTGCGCCATTGTACTCCAGCCTGGGCAACAAGAGGGAAACTCCACTTAAAAAAATATCAGCTGGGCGTAGTGGCAGGTGCCTGTATTCCCAGCTACTCTGGAGGCCAAGGAAGAAGAATCACTTGAGTCCAGGAGATTGAGTCTGCAGTGAGCTGAGATTTTGCCATTGCACTACAGCCTGGGCAACAGAGTG
>NW_022443353.1:0-2275 GCF_009761245.1 Sapajus apella
GTGGGTGTGGAAGTTGAGTAGCCTGAAGAGAAGACGGTGGGAGCTTGGGGAGATCAAGAGTCACTTCTAGGACAGGGATAGTAGGCTGTTTGTGGCATGGGAATGTGCAGAATAAATAAATAAAAGGGAATGGCTTCTCAGCTGTGTGAGTTTAAAATTCATGGTATTTACAAATTGTCAGAAAAGGTGTTACATGCTCATTGTAGAACAATCACTTTGGAATGTTAATCCTGTTCTGCACCAAAATCTGAATTATTTGGGGTTCTCCAGAGAAAAAGAACTAAAAGGTGGTACACATATACGTATATATATCCATACACTTCCATACATACACTGCATATACATGCATGCGCACACACATACACACACACACACACAGGAAGAGATTTATATACATGTATATGAGAGAGAGAGAGAGAGAGAGAGAGAGAGAGAGAGACAGAGAGTAGAGATTTCAAGGAATTGACTCACATTATTGGGAGGAGAAGCAAGTCCTAAATCTTCAGAGCAGGCCACCAGGCTGGAGACCCAGGGAAGAGTTGATGTCTTAGTCTTGAGTTCAAGGGCAGACTGTAGGCAGAATTCTTTTTTTCTTTAGGGGACCTCTGAGGCTTTTTCTCTTAAGGCCTTCAACTATCTGGATTAGGTCCATCACTGTGGAGCATAATCTGCTTTACTCAAGGTCTACTGATGTTTTTGTAAATTAAAAAAAGTAGGGGCTGGGAGCTGTGGCTCAGGCTTGTAATCTCAGCATTTTGGGAGGCCAAGGCGGGCAGATCACAATGTCAGGAGATCGAGACCATCCTGGCCAACATAGTGAAACCCCATCTCTACTGAAATACAAAAAAGTAGCCAGGCATGGTGGTGTGCGCCTGTAGTCTCAGTTACTCAGGAGGTTAAGGTAGGGGAATTGCTTGAACCCAACCCAAGATCATGCCACTGCACTCCAGCCTGGCAACAAAGAGAGACTCGGTCTCAAAAAAAAAAAGTTGTGGGTGCATAGTACGTGTATATATTTATGGGGTACATGAGATGTTCTGATTCAGGCATGCAATGTGAAATAAGCACATCATAGAGAAGGAGGTATCCATCCCCTCAAGCATTTATCCTTTGTGTTACAGACAATCCAATTATACTCTTCTGGTTATTTAAAAGTGTACAATTAAATTATGATTATTATTTTTATGAGATGGAGTCTTGGTCTGTCAGCCAAGCTGGAGTGCAGTGGTATGATCTTGGCTCACTGCAACCTCCGCCTGTCAGGTTCAAGGAATTCTCCTGCCTCACCCTTTGGAGTAGCTGGGATTACAGGTGTGCACTGCCATACCTGGCTAACTTATGTATTTTCAGTAGAGATGGGGTTTCACCATGTTAACCAGACTGGTCTTGAACTCCTGGCCCCTGGTGATCCACCCACCTCAGCCTCCCAGAGTTCTGGAATTACAGGCGTGAGCCATGGCACCTGGCCCCAATTAAATTATTATTGACTAGAGTCACCCCGTTGTGTTATCAAATAGTAAGTCTTATTCCTTTTTTTTTTTGGAGACAGAATTGCCCAGGCTGGAGTGCAGTGGTGCAATTTTGGCTCACTACAACCTCTGCCTCTGGGGTTCAAGCAATTCTCCTGCCTCAACCTTTCGAGTTGCTGGGACTACAGGTGTGCACCACCATGCCTGGCTAATTTGTGTGTTTTTAGTACAGACGAGATTTTACCATGTTGGCCAGACTAGTCTTGAACTCCTGGCTTCAAGTGATCCACCTGCCTCAACCTCCCAAAGTGCTGGAATTGCAGGCGTGAGCCACCACACCTGGCCCCAATTAATTATTATTGACTAGAGTCACCTTGTTGTGCTATCAAATAGTAGGCCTTTTTTTCTTTTTTTAACGTGAAGAAATAGGAACACTTTTACACTGTTGGTGGGAGTGTAAAATAGTAGGTCTTATTCCTTCTTTCTATTTCTTTGTACCCATTAACCATCCTTCTAATTTCCCCCCACCGCTACCACTATCATTCCCAGCCTTTAGTAACCATCCTACTCTCTATGTCCGTGAATTCAGTTGTAAGGTCTACTGATTTAAACCCTAATTACATTTAGAAACTCATGAGCCAGAATAATTTTAGTAACTGAACTAGGAATCTGCCATATGACCTCCAACATTATTAGCATCTGTGTAAATTGTATCATAAAATAATTGTGGAACTATTATGGAAATGTCCCCATCTCTCAGCTCCCACCTTGTACCAAAATGCAAGGTACAACCCTGGGAATTCTGA
>NW_022443353.1:2375-3815 GCF_009761245.1 Sapajus apella
TTTTGAGACAGAGTTTTGCTCTTGTTACCCAGGCTGGAGTGCAATGGCGCTATCTCGGCTCACTGCAACCTCCGCCTCCTGGGTTCAGGCAATTCTCCTGCCCCAGCCTCCTGAGTAGCTGGGATTACAGGCACGTGCCACCATGCCCAGCTAATTTTTTGTAGTTTTAGTAGAGACAGGGTTTCACCATGTTGACCAGGATGGTCTCGATCTCTTGAACTCATGATCCACCCGCCTCGGCCTCCCAAAGTGCTGGGATTACAGGCGTGAGCCACCGCGCCCGGCCATTTATTAAATTTTCTAGTAAATTTTCCTTTCTATCCTTTCTAACTATATGTATTTGTCAGGTTAAACTAGAAATGCTAACTTGTGTTTTTTTTTCTTGAGACGGAGTCTCACTCTGTCATTCAGGCTGGAGTGCAATGGCGTAATCTTGGCTCGCTGCAACCTCTGCCTCTCTGCTTCAGGTGATTTTCCTGCCTCAGCCTCTCAGGCAACTGGGATTAGAGGCATGCACCACCACACCCAGCTAATTTTTGTATTTTTAGTAAAATGCGGTTTCACTATGTTGTCCAGGCTGGTCTCCAACTCCTGATCTCAAGTAAGCCGCCTGCCTTGGCCTCCCAAAGTGCTGGGATTACAGGCATGAGCCACCGAGCCCAGCATTTCTAATGTTAATTTCTTATTTATGTCAGATTCCATGCACATTGGTCAAGGTTCTTTTCCTCCATGAGGTGACTCAGGGATCCAGGCTAAAGGCATATTGGGACTCTTTCATATTATCCTGTGGCCCTCAAAGTTGTCACCTCAAGGGAGGAGAAACAGAGGGTGCAAGCCAGCTGGTAGGGTCTTGGACAAGAAGAAAGACATCACTTCTGCACATTCTTCTTTGACAAAACTCAGTCACAAGGAACATCATCTTATATGTCAAGCAGAGGAAACAATGTAGTGAAGACACAGTGGTCTGTGAAATAACATCTCCAGCATGAAAGTACAGCATGAGTCTCCAGTGGTGTGAGGTTGATGGCAGGAGAAAGAGCTGGGAAGGAAGAGGCCAGCGGGCAGGTCTTCCCTCCTGGCCTCTGCAGCCCCAAGGTGGGACACTTGCATGGATCTCAACCATCAGTCTTTTCTTTTGCAGGTCCTTACTCTCTGACCTATGTCTACACGGGGCTGTCCAAGACTGTTGGAGACATCCCCAAGTTTCAGGCCTTTGGCCTCCTCAATGACCTTTCCTTCTTCGAGTACGACAGTAAAGACAGGAGGTCTCGGCCCCTAGGACTCTGGAAACAGGTGGAAGGAATGGAGGATTGGGAGCAGGACAGCCGACTTCAGAAGGCCAGGGAAGACATCTTTATGGAGACCCTGAATGACATCATGGAGTATTACAACGACAGTAACGGTCAGTGAACAACAGACTGAGGGGGTGGAAGGTCTAAC
>NW_022443354.1:0-725 GCF_009761245.1 Sapajus apella
AGGTGAATAAATGGGTAGAAACTGTTCATCCTACAGTTCCAAATCCGTACACCCTCCTAAGTCTCTTGGACCCAGAATACCACCATTACACTGTCTTGGATCTTAAGGATGCATTCTTTTGCATCCCACTAGCCCCTGTTAGCCAGCCTATATTTGCTTTTGAATGGACCGATCCTGATACTGGAGTCTCGGGGCAACTTACTTAGACAAAACTGCCTCAGGGATTCAAAAACTCCCCCACTCTGTTTGATGAGGCACTTAGCCAAGACCTTGCTGCCTTCCAAGCTGAGTTCCCAGAGTGTACCCTACTCCAATACGTGGATGACTTACTCTTGGCTACAAAAGCCCTGGAGGCCTGTAAAGAGACCACCCAGTCATTATTAAAAAAACTCTGCAGACTTTGGGGTACTGGGTCTCAGCTAAAAGGCCCAACTCTGCCAGCCAAAAGTGACTTACCTGGGCTATGTTATAGAGAAGGGCAACCGGGCACTGGCACCCAGCTGAGTCCAAGCAGTGCTGCAAATACCCACCCCCACCACGAAACGCCAAGCTTGAGAATTCCTTGGGGCAGTAGGGTACTGCAGGCTATGGATTTTGGGATTTGCTGAGATAGCCAAGCCCCTGTATGCCTGCGCTGGAGGAAATCAGCCCTTGACATGGACAGAGGTGGAGCAACAGGCTTTTGACAAGCTCAAGACTGCCCTGACTGCAGCCCCAGCCTTGGC
>NW_022443354.1:825-3562 GCF_009761245.1 Sapajus apella
GCATGAGAAACAGGGAGTCGCTAAGGGGGTGCTCACCCGGACATTGGAACCCTGGTCCCGGCCAATTGCCTACCTTTCAAAAAGACTTGATCCCGTAGCCTCTGGGTGGCCAGCTTGTTTGAGGTCGCTGGCAGCTACGGCCCTGTTAGTCAAGAAGGCGGACAAACTGACCTTGGGGCAGGAGCTGAACTTAGTGGTACCCCACGCGGTGGAGTTGCTACTCCATGGAGCTCCGGGAAAATGGACATCTAATGCCCGCATAGTCCAATACCAGGCCTTATTTTTGGATCAGCCCCACATAAAATTTTCAAAACCACAGTTTTAAACCCCGCCACACTGCTACCTGACAGCGAGCCAGAAGAGCCCATACATGACTGCCAACAGACAATAGATGTCCTCCACACTGCATGACCAGATCTCACCAACGTCCCCCTGTGGAACCCAGAGGAGGTACTGTATACAGATGGCAGCAGTTTCATGGTTGATGGAGTCAGGAACACCGGGGCAGCTGTGGTCACTCTAAAGTGGGTTATCTGGGCCCAGCCTCTTCCACATGGAACCTCAGCCCAAAAGGCAGAACTTGTAGTTTTAATAAAGGCCTTGGACTGGGCGGAGGGAAAAATTGTTAACATCTACACGGATAGCCGGTATACCTTTGCTACGGCCCATGTGCATGGTGCCATTTATAAAGAAAGAGGGTTGCTTACCTCAGAGGGAAAAATCATCAAAAACAAAGGGGCAAGGGGAAATAGGGCAGCTGACCTACAGGCCAGACCGGCAGCCTTGGGGCCAGTAAAACCTCTGACCCTTCTTGTGACTCTGCCGGCCCCAACCCTGCCTCCTACCCCTACGTACTCACTTGAGGAAGAAAACTTTGCTAAAGAACAGGGGGACGACAAGATTCCACAGGATGGTGGATTCTGCCGGACACAAGAATTGTGCTCCCCGAGGCTCTAGGACGGGCTCTAGTTAAGGACACACACCAGGCCACTCACTTAGGGCAAACAAAATTAACTGAGCTGCTGAGGGTTAGATACTACATTCCACACTTATATAAGATTGTTAGAAAAACTACTACTTGTTGTAATGTATGGGCCAGGGTAAATCCAGGAGGCAATAGGCCTAGTCAGGCAGGGATAAGACTTAAAGGTATTAGCCCAGGGGAACACTGGGGGATAGATTTTACTGAAATAAAGCCCCCAGAGTGCGGCTATAAGTATGTCCTTGTGTTTGTAAACACTTTCTCTGGATGGGTCGAGGCTTTTCCTACTAGGTCAGAAACCACACTGGTAGTAGAGAAAAAATTGCTACAGGACCTGGTTCCTCAGTTTTTTTTTTTTTTTTTTTTGGGATCGGATAATGGGCCTGCATTCCACGCTGGTGTTTCCTGGAAACTACATTGTGGCTATCGCCCCCAGAGTTCAGGGCAGGCTAAAAAGATGAGCTGGATCTTAAATAAAACTTTAACAAAATTCATTCTTGAGACTGGTGAAAACTGGGTCAGCCTGCTTCCTTTGATTCTCCTCCGTACCCAATGTACTCCCTATAAAAAAAGCTTTACTCCTTTTGAAATTATGTTTAGAAGGCCCCCTCCCTTACTCCCCAGACTTGCAGACGCCATGCATGCTGGAGTCCATAACCATACACTCCTTAAGTCCTTGCAGGCACTCCAGTCTGTTCAGTCCCAGGTGCACTCGCTCATCAGGGGAACTCAACCTACCCCAGTGGATTTCACTGACCAGCTGGTATACCGCTTCCAGCCAGGGGACAAGGTCCTGGTAAAGAGATTCACTGCCTCTAGCCTAACTCCTCGTTGGAAAGGACCATACACCGTGATTCTGGTCACCTCCATGGCAATCAAGGTGGACAGACTGACTGCCTGAATTCACCACTCACATGTCAAGACTGCCCCCAAGGACGCACACGGAAAGTGGTCTCATCTTCAACAAACCCCCTAAAGCTAAGACTTTCGTGCTCTTCGTGGTTATCATCCTTGTCCCCCTGATTTCTGTGGTAGCCCCTAAAAGAGGGTGCCCTTAACGCCTACCTACTACCGGTGGGTCCTTACGGAGAGCTCCACTAGGGAATATGTTAGTTCTGTAACTAGAAGGAAATCCACCCTCATCAATTTAACCCTAGAGTACATTCCCAGAGAGCCCATAACCTTCTCCCTAGACCTCTACACTCTCTTAAGCGAAAGACTAGATGTAAATTCTATAGGACAAATAAAGACCAAAAGATGGGGGCGGGGAAATGCGGTAAAAGTGAAGAAGATGGGGTGTGGTAACGTAGAGGTCTAAAAACAGCTTCAGACTATATGACTATATCTATGCCCAGGGTCCACCCCACAAAAGAGATAAAATTGTGGAAACTTAGAGGAGTTCTTCTGCCTCCATTGGGGCTGTAAGACTATCTCCACTATATCAGGATATACTGCAAACAGAGACTCTTTCATTTCTTTCACCCGAGACCCTCCCCCAAAACCCTGGCTAACATTCCTGCTCACTAGATTAGCAGGAACCTTGGTGCTAATGCTCCTAGGGTTAACATTTGGACCATGCCTTTTAAACATGCTCCTCAAATTTATCCAGGAAAGAATAGAGTCGGTCAAATTAATGGTTCTAAAATCCAAATATGGGCCCTTGTGTCAAAAGAGGAAACCTATTAAAGATTTAATACATGTTAAAAGAACAGGGGGAATGTGATATTGTGCCAGAATTGCTAGCCTTTGCTTACC
>NW_022443354.1:3662-3815 GCF_009761245.1 Sapajus apella
CCTTGGAATGTCCAGAGACCCCCACCCTCGTCTCTGCCCAGGAGGTGAATCACAGAATCCCCTGGCCCTTGGAATGTCCAAACCTTTTCATCCCTATCCCCGCTCGTCACCCCCACTCCCAAGGTGGTTTTTCGGGTATAAAAAGTCTTGGCA
>NW_022443355.1:0-3815 GCF_009761245.1 Sapajus apella
TGGCCTGGCCTTTTGTCCTGGCCTTTTATCCTGGCCTTTCCTTTAGGCCTGGCCTGGTCTCGCCGTGCCTTTTGGTCTAGGCTTTTTGGCTTGGCCTGATCTTTTGGCCTGGCCTGGCCTTTTGACCTGGCCTTTTGACCTGAACTGGACATTTGGTCTGGCCTCATCTTTTGGCCTGGCCTTTTGGCCTGACCTGGCATTGCCTTTCGGCCTGGCCTTCTGGTCTTGCCTTTTACCCTGGCCTGCGTTCTTGGCCAGGCCCAGCCTCTTCGCCTGGCCTTTTGGCCTGGCCTGTATTTTTGGCCTCGCCTGGCCTCTTGGCCTGTCCTTTTGGCCTGGGCTCTTTTTTTGGTCAGGTCTTTTGGCCTGTCCTGTCCTTTTTCTCTGCCTTTTGGCCTGGCCTGGCCTGGCCTGACCTTGCCTTTTTGCCTGGCCTTTTGACCTGGCCTGACCTTTTGGCCTGGTCTTGCCTTTTGGCCTGGCCTTTTGATCCAGAATGGCCTGGCCTGGCCTTTTTGCCTGGCCTTTTGACCTGGCCTGACCTTTTGGCCTGGTCTTGCCTTTTGGCCTGGCCTCACTTATCCTTGCCTTTTGGACTGTCCTGGCCTTTTGGCCTTGCCATTTGGCCTGTCCTGGCCTTTTGGCCTGGCCTGAACTTTTCGCCTAGCCTTTTGGCCTGTAATGGCCTTTTGTCCTGGACTTTTGTCCTGGCCTGGCCTTTTTGCCTGGCCTTTCGGCCTGTCCTGGCCTTTAAGCCTGGACTTTTAGCCAGACCTTATCTTATCGCCTGGCCTTTTGGCCTTGCCTTTTAGCTTGTCATGGCCTTTTGGCCTGGCCTGGCCTGTCCTTGCCTCATGGCCTGGCCTTTTGACCTGGCCTGATCTTTTGTCCTGGTCTTGCTTTGGCCATGCCTGGCCTGTTCTTGACTTTCAGACTTGTCTGACCTTTTGGCCTGATCTTTTGTCCTGGCCTTTTGGCCTGTCATGGCCTTTTGTCCTGGCCTTTTGGTCTGGCATGGCCTTTTGTCCTGGCCTTTTATCCTGGTCTGTTCTTTAGGTCTGGCCTGGTCTTGCCGTGCCTTTTGGTCTGAGCCTTTTGGCCTGGCCTGACCGTTTGGCCTGGACTTTTGACCTGAAATGTTCATTTGACCTGGCCTGACCTTTTGGCCTGGGCTTTCGGCCTGGCCTGGCCTTTTGGTCCGGCCTGGCCTTGACTTTCCGCCTGGCCTTTTGGCCTTGCTTTTTGGCCTGGCCTGGGCTCTTTGCCTGGCCTTTTGGCCTGGCCTGTACTTTTGGCCTGGCCTGGCTTCTTGGCCTTTCCTTTTGGCCTGGGCTCTCCTGTTGGCCAGGTCTTTTGGCCTGGCCTGGGCTTTTGGCCTTTCCTTTTGGCCTGGCCTGTCCTTTTGGCCTGCCTTGCCTTTCTTACTGGCCTGGCCTTTTGGCCTTGCCATTTGGCCTGTCGTGGCCTTTTCGCCTGGCTTTTTTGGCCAGGCCTGGCTTTTCCTCCTGGCCTAGACTGTCTTTGCGTTTTGGCCAGGCCTTTTGGTCTGGCCTGGCTTTTTGGCCTGGCCATTTTGTCAGGGCTTTTGGCCTGGCCTTCCCTTTTGACCTGGTCGGGACTAGCCTTGCCTTTTGGCCTGGCCTGAACTTCTGTCCTGGCCTTTTGGCCTGTAATGGCCTTTTGTCCTGGCCTTTTTGACTGGCCTTTTGGCCTGTCCTGGACTTTAGGCCTGGACTTTTGGCCGGGTCTGACTTTTTCGCCTGGCCTTCTGGCCTTGCCTTTTGGCCTGTCCTGGCCTTACATTACTCTCCACTTTGTCCCAGGTGATTTCCTTCTTCTGATTATCTCTGCATGATTAGATACAAAAGTATCAAAGGATGCTTTTAACTCGAAAAGTATCTGTTTTTAACTGCCTGGAAAAGTATCTAAACATGCCTTTAAGTGCTTTTAACTGCCTCCTTAGCCTTGTATTACTCTCCGTTTTGTCTCAGATGATTTCATTCTTATTATCTCTGCCTGTATTAGATACAAAAGTAAGTAGCTTATATTTGATTAGAATATGTGACAAATTTTCTAAAATATTCTGCACTGCATTCTTTACTGGAGTTATATGAGAATTTCCCATCTTTTGCATTGCAGCATCTTTTATTTTTAATTTGTGTCAGTATATAATACATGTATGTATTCACAGGGTAAATGAGACGTTACAGAGGCATGCAATGTGAAATAATCACATCATGGAGAATGGAGTATACATCCCCTCATACATCCCATTGTTCATAATGGGAAATTATGAACAATGGAACTGCACTGTTTATTTTAAAATGTACAATTAAGTTATTATTGAGTATACTCACCTTGTTGTGCTATCAATTAGTAGGTCTTATTCATTCTAACTTTTTTTATTTTAGACATTAGCCAACCTACCTTCCCCTCACCTCCCTGCCTACTATTCCTCCAAACTTCTGGTAACCATCCTTCTACTTTTTCATGTCCATGAGTTCGTTATAGCATATTTTTAAATTCTTACAATGTTTGCAGAGATAATTTCTCATATTTACTTCTTTTTATGAGTACAATATTACAGGCAGTAATCTATTTGTCTGCTATTGGCTTGTAGGTCATAAAAGTTTGTGTTTGAGATTGTTGCCTGGCACCCCATGAGTTCTGTTTTCCCAAATAAAGGGGGATTGGAAGAAAATAAAAATGCGTATACAGCTTGTTGACATAAATGGATATCCTCAATCAGCTGCTTAACAGAGAGGGTTAGAAAATGTGGAAGTAGAAAAAAAGAAAATGTGAAAGTATAGGAACGCACAGTAGAACAGTTTTAACTGCACTTTTTAAATGCTCTGGGTGAAATCAACATTGACGAAAGCACATAATTAAAATATGATTTTAGTATTATGAATTATACTTTTTTTCCTGCCCTACGCTGTAGAAAGTGTTAGTGGGAAACTATCTAGAAAATATCTATTTGTTTACAGTGTTTTTGTTTCTCTATAGAATTGAAGGAGTTTTCCCCTTTGAGAGTATCTTCAAAATGTCCCCATCTGTGAGGTGTATTAGATAAACATCTTGATATTTTGGGCATGTAGACAATAGGCTTCCCTAGCTTTCTGTTAGAAGCAATGGTTCTTGCCTGTTTTATATTTCATTAATTGCAACAGCAATAATCCTAGGATTAGCAGTTGTTTTAAGGCTGTCCTCTCAATCAATTTCTTTTTTAAGAAAATGTGATTCTTTTGACAATCAAAGATATATTTTTAATCATTTAATTTTGATCTAATCAAACCAAAAAATTCTCAAAGTTTAGAATTTTCTTATATGAATATGACATTTTAAATTGTTTTTATGTATGTATTTATTTATTTTGAGATAAAGTGTCACTCTGTCACTCAAGCTGGAATGCAACGCTCAATCTTGGCTCACTGCAACCTCCACCTCCTGGGTTCATGCTATTCTGCCTCAGCCTTTTGGCCTGGTCTGGATTTTGGCATGGCCTGGCCTGACCTTGCCTTTTTGCCTGGCCTTTTGACCTGGCCTGACCGTTTGGCTTTGTCTTGCCTTTTGGCCTGGCCTTTTGGCCTGGCCTGTCCTGTCCTTGCCTCATGGCCTGTCCTTTTGTCCTGGTCTTGCCTTTGGCCTGGTCTGGCCTGGCCTTGCCTTTCAGATTTGCCTGACCTTTGGGCCTGATCTTTTGGCCTGGTCTAGATTTTTGTCCTGGCCTTTTGGCCTGGCCTGTCCTGTCCTTGCCTCATGGCCTGTCCTTTTGTCCTGGTCTTGCCTTTGGCCTGGTCTGGCCTGGCCTTGCC
>NW_022443356.1:0-2275 GCF_009761245.1 Sapajus apella
GTGGGTGTGGAAGTTGAGTAGCCTGAAGAGAAGACGGTGGGAGCTTGGGGAGATCAAGAGTCACTTCTAGGACAGGGATAGTAGGCTGTTTGTGGCATGGGAATGTGCAGAATAAATAAATAAAAGGGAATGGCTTCTCAGCTGTGTGAGTTTAAAATTCATGGTATTTACAAATTGTCAGAAAAGGTGTTACATGCTCATTGTAGAACAATCACTTTGGAATGTTAATCCTGTTCTGCACCAAAATCTGAATTATTTGGGGTTCTCCAGAGAAAAAGAACTAAAAGGTGGTACACATATACGTATATATATCCATACACTTCCATACATACACTGCATATACATGCATGCGCACACACATACACACACACACACACAGGAAGAGATTTATATACATGTATATGAGAGAGAGAGAGAGAGAGAGAGAGAGAGAGAGAGACAGAGAGTAGAGATTTCAAGGAATTGACTCACATTATTGGGAGGAGAAGCAAGTCCTAAATCTTCAGAGCAGGCCACCAGGCTGGAGACCCAGGGAAGAGTTGATGTCTTAGTCTTGAGTTCAAGGGCAGACTGTAGGCAGAATTCTTTTTTTCTTTAGGGGACCTCTGAGGCTTTTTCTCTTAAGGCCTTCAACTATCTGGATTAGGTCCATCACTGTGGAGCATAATCTGCTTTACTCAAGGTCTACTGATGTTTTTGTAAATTAAAAAAAGTAGGGGCTGGGAGCTGTGGCTCAGGCTTGTAATCTCAGCATTTTGGGAGGCCAAGGCGGGCAGATCACAATGTCAGGAGATCGAGACCATCCTGGCCAACATAGTGAAACCCCATCTCTACTGAAATACAAAAAAGTAGCCAGGCATGGTGGTGTGCGCCTGTAGTCTCAGTTACTCAGGAGGTTAAGGTAGGGGAATTGCTTGAACCCAACCCAAGATCATGCCACTGCACTCCAGCCTGGCAACAAAGAGAGACTCGGTCTCAAAAAAAAAAAGTTGTGGGTGCATAGTACGTGTATATATTTATGGGGTACATGAGATGTTCTGATTCAGGCATGCAATGTGAAATAAGCACATCATAGAGAAGGAGGTATCCATCCCCTCAAGCATTTATCCTTTGTGTTACAGACAATCCAATTATACTCTTCTGGTTATTTAAAAGTGTACAATTAAATTATGATTATTATTTTTATGAGATGGAGTCTTGGTCTGTCAGCCAAGCTGGAGTGCAGTGGTATGATCTTGGCTCACTGCAACCTCCGCCTGTCAGGTTCAAGGAATTCTCCTGCCTCACCCTTTGGAGTAGCTGGGATTACAGGTGTGCACTGCCATACCTGGCTAACTTATGTATTTTCAGTAGAGATGGGGTTTCACCATGTTAACCAGACTGGTCTTGAACTCCTGGCCCCTGGTGATCCACCCACCTCAGCCTCCCAGAGTTCTGGAATTACAGGCGTGAGCCATGGCACCTGGCCCCAATTAAATTATTATTGACTAGAGTCACCCCGTTGTGTTATCAAATAGTAAGTCTTATTCCTTTTTTTTTTTGGAGACAGAATTGCCCAGGCTGGAGTGCAGTGGTGCAATTTTGGCTCACTACAACCTCTGCCTCTGGGGTTCAAGCAATTCTCCTGCCTCAACCTTTCGAGTTGCTGGGACTACAGGTGTGCACCACCATGCCTGGCTAATTTGTGTGTTTTTAGTACAGACGAGATTTTACCATGTTGGCCAGACTAGTCTTGAACTCCTGGCTTCAAGTGATCCACCTGCCTCAACCTCCCAAAGTGCTGGAATTGCAGGCGTGAGCCACCACACCTGGCCCCAATTAATTATTATTGACTAGAGTCACCTTGTTGTGCTATCAAATAGTAGGCCTTTTTTTCTTTTTTTAACGTGAAGAAATAGGAACACTTTTACACTGTTGGTGGGAGTGTAAAATAGTAGGTCTTATTCCTTCTTTCTATTTCTTTGTACCCATTAACCATCCTTCTAATTTCCCCCCACCGCTACCACTATCATTCCCAGCCTTTAGTAACCATCCTACTCTCTATGTCCGTGAATTCAGTTGTAAGGTCTACTGATTTAAACCCTAATTACATTTAGAAACTCATGAGCCAGAATAATTTTAGTAACTGAACTAGGAATCTGCCATATGACCTCCAACATTATTAGCATCTGTGTAAATTGTATCATAAAATAATTGTGGAACTATTATGGAAATGTCCCCATCTCTCAGCTCCCACCTTGTACCAAAATGCAAGGTACAACCCTGGGAATTCTGA
>NW_022443356.1:2375-3815 GCF_009761245.1 Sapajus apella
TTTTGAGACAGAGTTTTGCTCTTGTTACCCAGGCTGGAGTGCAATGGCGCTATCTCGGCTCACTGCAACCTCCGCCTCCTGGGTTCAGGCAATTCTCCTGCCCCAGCCTCCTGAGTAGCTGGGATTACAGGCACGTGCCACCATGCCCAGCTAATTTTTTGTAGTTTTAGTAGAGACAGGGTTTCACCATGTTGACCAGGATGGTCTCGATCTCTTGAACTCATGATCCACCCGCCTCGGCCTCCCAAAGTGCTGGGATTACAGGCGTGAGCCACCGCGCCCGGCCATTTATTAAATTTTCTAGTAAATTTTCCTTTCTATCCTTTCTAACTATATGTATTTGTCAGGTTAAACTAGAAATGCTAACTTGTGTTTTTTTTTCTTGAGACGGAGTCTCACTCTGTCATTCAGGCTGGAGTGCAATGGCGTAATCTTGGCTCGCTGCAACCTCTGCCTCTCTGCTTCAGGTGATTTTCCTGCCTCAGCCTCTCAGGCAACTGGGATTAGAGGCATGCACCACCACACCCAGCTAATTTTTGTATTTTTAGTAAAATGCGGTTTCACTATGTTGTCCAGGCTGGTCTCCAACTCCTGATCTCAAGTAAGCCGCCTGCCTTGGCCTCCCAAAGTGCTGGGATTACAGGCATGAGCCACCGAGCCCAGCATTTCTAATGTTAATTTCTTATTTATGTCAGATTCCATGCACATTGGTCAAGGTTCTTTTCCTCCATGAGGTGACTCAGGGATCCAGGCTAAAGGCATATTGGGACTCTTTCATATTATCCTGTGGCCCTCAAAGTTGTCACCTCAAGGGAGGAGAAACAGAGGGTGCAAGCCAGCTGGTAGGGTCTTGGACAAGAAGAAAGACATCACTTCTGCACATTCTTCTTTGACAAAACTCAGTCACAAGGAACATCATCTTATATGTCAAGCAGAGGAAACAATGTAGTGAAGACACAGTGGTCTGTGAAATAACATCTCCAGCATGAAAGTACAGCATGAGTCTCCAGTGGTGTGAGGTTGATGGCAGGAGAAAGAGCTGGGAAGGAAGAGGCCAGCGGGCAGGTCTTCCCTCCTGGCCTCTGCAGCCCCAAGGTGGGACACTTGCATGGATCTCAACCATCAGTCTTTTCTTTTGCAGGTCCTTACTCTCTGACCTATGTCTACACGGGGCTGTCCAAGACTGTTGGAGACATCCCCAAGTTTCAGGCCTTTGGCCTCCTCAATGACCTTTCCTTCTTCGAGTACGACAGTAAAGACAGGAGGTCTCGGCCCCTAGGACTCTGGAAACAGGTGGAAGGAATGGAGGATTGGGAGCAGGACAGCCGACTTCAGAAGGCCAGGGAAGACATCTTTATGGAGACCCTGAATGACATCATGGAGTATTACAACGACAGTAACGGTCAGTGAACAACAGACTGAGGGGGTGGAAGGTCTAAC
>NW_022443357.1:0-3814 GCF_009761245.1 Sapajus apella
CATCTCACGCCGGTTAGAATGGCAATCATTAAAAAATCTGGAGACAACAGATGCTGGAGAGGATGTGGAGAAATAGGAGCACTTTTGCACTGTTGGTGGGAGTGTAAATTAGTTCAACCATTGTGGAAGACAGTGTGGCGATTCCTCAAGGAGATAGAAATAGAAATTCCATTTGACTCAGCAATCGCATTACTGGGTATATATCCAAAGGATTACAAACCGTTCTACTATAAGGACACGTGTACACGAATGTTCATTGCAGCACTGCTTACAATAGCAAAGACCTGGAACCAGCCCAAATGCCCATCGACAATAGACTGGATAGGGAAAATGTGGCACATATACACCATGGAATATTATGCAGCCATCAAAAACGATGAGTTTGGGTCCTTTGTAGGGACATGGATGAACCTGGAAACCATCATTCTCAGCAAACTGACAGAAGAGCAGAAGATCAAACACCGCATGTTCTCACTCATAGGAGGGTGTTAAACAATCAGAACACATAGACACAGGGAGGGGAGCACTACACAATGGGGTCAGTTGGGGAGAAATAGGGGAGGGACGGTGGGGGGTGTGAAGCTGGGGAAAGATAGCAAGGGGAGAAATGCCAGATGTAGGTGAAGGGGAGGAAGGCAGCAAATCACACTGCCACGTGTGTTCCTATGCAACAATTTTGCATGTTCTTCACATGTACCCCAAAAGCTAAAATGCAATAAAATAAATAAATGGGAAAAAATAAAAAAAAAAAAATAAAAATAAAGAGACGTTTCTCCTGTGATTTAGATGCGATCTTAAAGCTAATTCTTTGGAGCCTGTATATGGCTGGAAATATCTCTTTCCAGGTTGTCCAAAGAAAGCGTTAGTGAACAGCTACATTCACATACTTGTTTAACTCTGTAAGTTTAATATACAGCTTGACAATCAGTCTGTTACATAGCTCCGTTGTTGAATTAGAGCCCGATATTTCTCATTACACCCTATACTCCCATTCACTCGGGAATATCCAAACGCCGCTTTTTGGAGAAACTTGTTTCTAACTCCCTTAATCTAAACATAGATGCAACTTCCTAATGTGAAACAAACACAGCAGAGCAGTTTGAAAGAGACGATTCTCCTGCGGTTTAGACGCGATCTTACCGCTAAATCTTATGAGCCTGTATATCGCTGGAATTATCTCTTTCCAGATTCTCCAGAGAAAGTGTTCCTGAACTGCTATATTGACACATCTGTTGAACTCTGTAAGTTGAACATACTCCTTGACAATCATTCTGCTACATAGCTCCGTTTTTATTTCAGAGCCAGATATTTCTCATTAAACCCTATACTCCCATTCACTCAGGAATATCCAAACGCAGCTTTTTGGAGAAACGTGTTTCTAACCCGCAGAATCTAAACATAGATGCAACTTCCTAAGGTGAGCGAACACACAGTGGAGCAGTTTGAAAGAGACGTTTCTCGTATGATTGAGATGCGATCATAAATCTAATTCTTAAGAGTCTGTATATGGCAGGAGATATCTCTTTCCAGATTCTCCAAAGAAAGATTTAGTGAACTGCTACATTCACACAATTGTTTAACTCTGTAAGTTTAATATACACCTTGACAATCATTCTGCTACATAGCTCCGCTTTTGTTTTAGAGCCAGATATTTCGCATTACACCATTTACTCCCATTCACTCAAGAATGTCCAAACGCAGCTTGTTGAAGAAACCTGTTTCTAACTCGCTGAATCTAAACATAGATGCAACTTTCGAAGGTTAACGAACACACAGCAGAGCAGTTTGAAAGAGACGTTTGTAATGTGATTTAGACACGATCTTATAGCTAATTCTTAAGAGTCTGTATATTGTTGCAAATATCTCTTTCCAGATTCTCCAAAGAATGGGTTAGTGAACTGTTACATTCAAACAATTGTTTATCTCTGTACGTTTAATATACACCTTGACAATCATTGTGCTACAGAGCTCCTTTGTTGATTTAGAGCCCGATATTTCTCATTGCACCCTATACTCCCATTCACTGAGGAATATCCAAACGCCGCTTTTTGGAGAAACGTGTTTCTAACTCGCTGAATCTAAACATAGATGCAACTTCCGAAGGTGAACGAACACACAGCGGTGCACTTTGAAAGAGACGTTTCTAATGTGATTTAGACGTGATCTTATAGCTAATTCTTAAGATTCTGTATATTGCTGGAAATATCTCTTTCCAGATTCTTCAAAGAAAGGGTTATTCAACTGCTACATTCACACAATTGTTTAACTCTGTAAGTTTAATATACACCTTGACAATCATTCTGCTACATACTTCCTTTTTTGTTTTAGACCCAGACATTTCTCATTACACCGTATACTATCAGTCACTCAAGAATATCGACACGCTGCTTTTAGAAGAAACGTGTTTCTAACTCCCTGAATCTAAATATAGATGCAACTTCCTAAGGTCAACGAACACACAGCAAAGTAGTTTGAAAGAGACGTTTCTCCTGTGGTTCAGACGCGATCTTACCGCTAATTCTCATGGGCCTGTTTATGGCTGGAAATATCTCTTTCCAGATTCTCCAAAGAAAGGGTTTCTGAACTGCTACATTCACACATCTGTTTAACTCTATATGTTGAATATACACCTTGACAATCATTCAGTTACATAGCTCCGCTTATGTTTTAGTGCCAGATATTTCTCATTAAACCCTATACTCCCATTCACTCAGGAATATCCAAACGCAGATTTTAGAAGAAACGTGTTTCTAACTCCCTGAATCTAAACATACATGCAACTTCCTAAGGTGAACGAGCACAGAGCAGAGCAGTTTGAAAGGGACGTTTCTCCTGTGGTTTAGGGGCGATCTTACCGATAATTCTTATGAGCCTGTATGTGGCTGGAATTATCTCTTTCCGATTCTATAAAGAAAGTGTTTCTGAACTGCTACGTTCAGACATCTGTCTAACTCTGTAAGTTGAATACACACCTTGACAATCATTCTTCTACATAGCTCCGTTTTTGTTTTAGAGACAGATATTTCTCATTACACCCTATACTCCCAATAACCCAGGAATATACAAACGCAGGTTTTACAAGAAACCTGTTTCTAACTCGCTGAATCTAAACATAGATGGAACTTCCTAATGCGAACCAAACACAGCATAGCAGTTTGAAATGGACGTTTCTCCTGTGGTTTAGACGCGATCTTACCGCTAAATCTTATGAGCCTGAATATGGCTGGTGTTATCTCTTTCCAGATTCTCCAAGGAAAGTGTTTCTGAACTGCTACATTCACACGTCTGTTTAATTCTGTAAGTTGAACATACCCGTTGCCAATCATTCAGCTACATAGCTCCGCTTTTGTTTTAGAGCCAGATATTTCTCATTAAACCCTACACTGCCATTCACTCAGGAATATCCAAACGCAGCTTTTTGGAGAAACGTGTGTATAAATAGCAGAATCTAAACATACATGCAACTTCCTAAGGTGAACGAACACACAGTGGAGCAGTTTGAAAGAGACGTTTCTCGTATGATTTAGATGTGATCTTAAAGCTAATTCTTAAGAGTCTGTATATGGCTGGAAATATCTCTTTCCACACTCTCCAAAGAAAGGGTTAGTGAACTGCTACATAAACACTATTGTTTATCTCTCTAAGTTTAATACAAACCTTCACAATCATTCTGCTACGTAGCTCCGCTTTTGTTTTAGAGCCAGATATTTCTCATTACACCCATTATTCCCATTCACTCAGGAATATCCAAACGCAGATTTTAGAAAAAACGTGTTTCTAACTCGCTGAATCTAAACATAGATGCAACTTCCGA
>NW_022443358.1:0-3813 GCF_009761245.1 Sapajus apella
GATGGTCGAAAAAACGCACCTATATTTAGATTCATCGAGTTAGAAACACGTTTCTTCTAAAAGCTGCGTTTGGATATTCCAGAGTTAATGTGAGTATAGGGTGTAATGAGAAATATCTGGCTCTAAAACAAAAATGGAGCTATCTAGCAGAATGATTGTCAAGGTGTATATTCAACTTACAGAGTTAAACAGATGTGTGAATGTAGCAGTTCAGAAACCCTTTCTTTCGAGAATCTGGAAACAGATATTTCCAGCCATATACAGACTCATAAGAGTTAGCGGTAAGATCGCGTCTAAACCACAGGAGAAACATCTCTTTCAAACTGCTCTGCTGTGTGTTCGTTCACGCTGGGAAGTTGCATCTATGTTTAGATTCTGCCAGTTAGAAACACGTATCTTCTAAACGCTGCTTTAGGATATTCCTCAGTGAATGGGAGTATAGGGTGTAATGAAAAATATCTGGGTGTAAAACAAAAACGAAGCTTTCTAGCAAAATGATTGTGAAGATGTGTATTCAACCTACAGAGTTAAGCAAATGTGTGAATGTAGCAGTTCAGAATCACTTTCTTTGGAGAATCTGGAAAGAGATATTTCCAGCCATATTCAGGCTCATAAGAATGAGCGGTAAGAACACGTCTAAACCACAGGAGAAACGTCTCTTTCAAGCTACTCTGCTGTGTGCTCTTTCACCTTACGAAGTTGCATCTATGCTTAGATTCAGCGAGTTAGAAAAACGTTTCTTCTAAAAGCTGCGTTTGGATATTCCGTAGTGAATGGGAGTATAGGGTGTAATGAGAAATATCTGGCTCTAAAACAAAAACGGAGCTATATAGCAGAATGATTCTCAAGGTGTGTATTCAACTTACAGACTTAAACAGATGTTTGAATGTAGCAGTTCAGAAACCCTTTCTTTGGAGAAACTGGAAAGAGATATTTCCAGCAATATACAGGCTCATAAGAATTAGCGGTAAGATCGCATCTCAACCACAGGAGAAACAACTCTTTCAAACTGCTCTGCTGTGTGTTTGTTGATCTTAGGAAGTTGCATCTATGTTTAGATTCAGCGAGCTAGGAATCACGTATCTTCTAAAACCTGCATTTGGATATTCCTGAGTGAATGGAAATATAGGGTGTAATGAGAAATATCTGGCTCTAAAACAAAAACGGAGCTATGTAGCAGAATGATTGTCAAGGTGTATATTCGACTTACAGAGTTAAACAGATGTGTGAATGTAGCAGTTCAGAAACCCTTTCTTTCGAGAATCTGGAAAGAGATATTTCCAGCCATACACAGGCTCATAAGAATTAGCCGTAAGATCGCGTCTAAGCCACAGGAGAAACGTCTCTTTCAAACTGTTCTGCTGTGTGTTTGTTCACCTTAGGAAGTCGTATCTATGTTTGAGTCATCGAGTTAGTAACACTTTCCTTGTTAAAGCTGCGTTTGGATACTCCTGAGTGGATGGGAGTATAGGCTGAAATGAGAAATATCTGGCTCTAAAACAAAAAAGGAGCTATGTAGTAGAATGATTGTCAAGCTGTGTATTCCACTTAAAGAAATAAACGGATGTGTGAATGTAGCAGTTCAGAAACACTTTCTTTCGAGAATCTGGAAAGAATCTTTCCAGCGAAATACAGGCTCATAAGAATTAGCGGTAAGGTTGCTCCTAAACCAGAGGAGAATCGTCTCTTTCTAACTGCTCTGCTGTGTGTTCGTTCACCTTAGGAAGTTGCATCTATGTTTACATTCAGCGAGTAAGAAACACGTTTCTTGTAAAAGCTGCGTTTGTATACTCCTGAGTGAATGGGAGTATAGGGTGTAATGAGAAATATCTGGCTCTAAAACAAAAACGGAGCTATGTAGCACAATGACTGCCAAACTGTGTATTCAAATTACAGAGTTAAACAGATGTGTGAATGTAGCAGTTCAGAAACTCTTTCTTTCGAGAATCTGGAAAGACGTATTTCCAGCCATATACAGGCTCATAATAATTAGCGAATAGATCGTGTCTTAACCACAGGAGAAACGTCTCTTTCAAAGTGCTCTGCTGTGTGTTCGTTCACCTTAGGAAGTCGTATCTATGTTTGAGTCAGCGAGTTAGAAACACTTTTCTTGTAAAAGCTGCGTTTGGATACTCATGAGTGGAAGGGAGTATAGGCTGAAATGAGAAATATCTGGCTCCAATACTAAAACGGAGCTATGTAGCAGAACGCTTGTCAAGGTGTATATTCAACTTACATTGTTAAACACATGTGTGCATGTAACAGTTGAGAAACACATTCTTTGGAGAATCTGGAAAGGAATGTTTCCAGCCATATACATTCTCTTAAGAATTAGCGGTAAGATCGCGTATAAACCTCAGGAGAAACCTCTCTGTCAAACTTCTCTGCTGTGTGTTCGTTCACCTTAGGAAGTTGCATCTGAGCTTAGATTCAGCGAGTTAGAAACACGTTTCTTGTAAAAGCTGCGTTTGGATATTCCTGAGTTAATGGGCGTAGAGTGTGTAATGAGAAATATCTGGCTCTAACACAAAAACGGAGCTTTGTAGCAGAATGATTGTCAAGGGGTGTACTCAACTTACAGAGTTAAACAGATATGTGAATGTAGCAGTTCAGAAGCCCTTTCTTTTGAGAATGTGGAAAGAGATATTTCCAGCCATAAACAGGCTCATAAGAATTAGCGGTAAGATCGCGTCTAAACCACAGGAGAAACGTCTCTTCCAAACTGCTCTGCTGTGTGTTCATTCACCTTAGGAAGTTGAATCTATAATTAGATTCAGCGAGTTAGAAACATGTTTCTTCTAAAAGCTGCGTTTGGGTATTCCTGAGTGAATATGGTATAGGGTGTAATGAGAAATATCTGGCTCTAAAACAACAAAACAGCTATGTAGCAGAATGATTGTCAAGGTGTGTTTTCAACTTACAGAGTTCAACAGATGTGTGAATGTAGCAGTTCAGAAACCCTTTCTTTCTAGAATCTGGAAAGAGATATTTCAGCTATAAAAAGGGTCACACGAATTAGTGGTAAGATCGCCTCTAAACCACAGGAGAAACGTCTCTGTCAAACTGCTCTGCTGTGTGTTCGTTCACCTTAGGAATTTGCATCTGTTTTTAGATTCAGCGAGTTAGAAACACGTTTCTTTCAAAAGCTGCGCTTGGGTATTCCTCGGTGAATGGGAATATAGGGTGTAATGAGAAATATCTGGCTCTAAAACAAAAACGAAGCTATGTGACACAATGATTGTCTGGATGTGTACTGAATTTACAGACTTAAACACATGTGTGAATGTAGCAGTTCAGAAACCAGTTCTTTCGAGAATCTGGAAGGAGATCTTTCCAGCCATATACAGGCTCATAAGAATTAGCGGTAAGGTTGCTCCTAAACCACAGGAGAATCATCTCTTTCTAACTGCTCTGCTGTGTGTTCGTTCACCTTAGGAAGTTGCATCTATGTTCAGATTCAGCGAGTTAGAAACACGTTTCTTGTAAAAGCTGCGTTTGGATACTCCTGAGTCAATGGGAGTATATTGTGTAATGAGAAATATCTGGCTCTGAAACAAAAACGGAGCTATGTAGCAAAATGATTGTCAAGCTGTGTATTCAACGTACATAGTTAAATAGAAGTGTGAATGTAGCAGATCAGAAACCCTTTCTTTCGAGAATCCTGAAAGAGATGTTTCCAGCCATATACAGGCTCATAAGAATTAGCAGAAAGATCGCGTCTTAACCACAGGAAACGTCACTTTCAAACTGCTCTGCTGTGTGTTCGTTCACCTTCGGAAGTTGCTTCTATGTTAACATTCAGCGAGTTAGAAA
>NW_022443359.1:0-3813 GCF_009761245.1 Sapajus apella
GATGGTCGAAAAAACGCACCTATATTTAGATTCATCGAGTTAGAAACACGTTTCTTCTAAAAGCTGCGTTTGGATATTCCAGAGTTAATGTGAGTATAGGGTGTAATGAGAAATATCTGGCTCTAAAACAAAAATGGAGCTATCTAGCAGAATGATTGTCAAGGTGTATATTCAACTTACAGGGTTAAACAGATGTGTGAATGTAGCAGTTCAGAAACCCTTTCTTTCGAGAATCTGGAAACAGATATTTCCAGCCATATACAGACTCATAAGAATTAGCGGTAAGATCGCGTCTAAACCACAGGAGAAACATCTCTTTCAAACTGCTCTGCTGTGTGTTCGTTCACGCTGGGAAGTTGCATCTATGTTTAGATTCTGCCAGTTAGAAACACGTTTCTTCTAAACGCTGCTTTAGGATATTCCTCAGTGAATGGGAGTATAGGGTGTAATGAAAAATATCTGGGTGTAAAACAAAAACGAAGCTTTCTAGCAAAATGATTGTGAAGATGTGTATTCAACCTACAGAGTTAAGCAAATGTGTGAATGTAGCAGTTCAGAATCACTTTCTTTGGAGAATCTGGAAAGAGATATTTCCAGCCATATTCAGGCTCATAAGAACGAGCGGTAAGAACACATCTAAACCACAGGAGAAACGTCTCTTTCAAGCTACTCTGCTGTGTGCTCTTTCACCTTACGAAGTTGCATCTATGCTTAGATTCAGCGAGTTAGAAAAACGTTTCTTCTAAAAGCTGCGTTTGGATATTCCGTAGTGAATGGGAGTATAGGGTGTAATGAGAAATATCTGGCTCTAAAACAAAAACGGAGCTATATAGCAGAATGATTCTCAAGGTGTGTATTCAACTTACAGACTTAAACAGATGTTTGAATGTAGCAGTTCAGAAACCCTTTCTTTGGAGAAACTGGAAAGAGATATTTCCAGCAATATACAGGCTCATAAGAATTAGCGGTAATATCGCATCTCAACCACAGGAGAAACAACTCTTTCAAACTGCTCTGCTGTGTGTTTGTTGATCTTAGGAAGTTGCATCTATGTTTAGATTCAGCGAGCTAGGAATCACGTATCTTCTAAAACCTGCGTTTGGATATTCCTGAGTGAATGGAAATATAGGGTGTAATGAGAAATATCTGGCTCTAAAACAAAAACGGAGCTATGTAGCAGAATGATTGTCAAGGTGTATATTCGACTTACAGAGTTAAACAGATGTGTGAATGTAGCAGTTCAGAAACCCTTTCTTTCGAGAATCTGGAAAGAGATATTTCCAGCCATACACAGGCTCATAAGAATTAGCCGTAAGATCGCGTCTAAGCCACAGGAGAAACGTCTCTTTCAAACTGTTCTGCTGTGTGTTTGTTCACCTTAGGAAGTCGTATCTATGTTTGAGTCATCGAGTTAGTAACACTTTCCTTGTTAAAGCTGCGTTTGGATACTCCTGAGTGGATGGGAGTATAGGCTGAAATGAGAAATATCTGGCTCTAAAACAAAAAAGGAGCTATGTAGTAGAATGATTGTCAAGCTGTGTATTGCACTTAAAGAAATAAACGGATGTGTGAATGTAGCAGTTCAGAAACACTTTCTTTCGAGAATCTGGAAAGAATCTTTCCAGCGAAATACAGGCTCATAAGAATTAGCGGTAAGGTTGCTCCTAAACCAGAGGAGAATCGTCTCTTTCTAACTGCTCTGCTGTGTGTTCGTTCACCTTAGGAAGTTGCATCTATGTTTACATTCAGCGAGTAAGAAACACGTTTCTTGTAAAAGCTGCGTTTGTATACTCCTGAGTGAATGGGAGTATAGGGTGTAATGAGAAATATCTGGCTCTAAAACAAAAACGGAGCTATGTAGCACAATGATTGCCAAACTGTGTATTCAAATTACAGAGTTAAACAGATGTGTGAATGTAGCAGTTCAGAAACTCTTTCTTTCGAGAATCTGGAAAGACGTATTTCCAGCCATATACAGGCTCATAATAATTAGCGAATAGATCGTGTCTTAACCACAGGAGAAACGTCTCTTTCAAAGTGCTCTGCTGTGTGTTCGTTCACCTTAGGAAGTCGTATGTATGTTTGAGTCAGCGAGTTAGAAACACTTTTCTTGTAAAAGCTGCGTTTGGATACTCATGAGTGGAAGGGAGTATAGGCTGAAATGAGAAATATCTGGCTCCAATACTAAAACGGAGCTATGTAGCAGAACGCTTGTCACGGTGTATATTCAACTTACATTGTTAAACACATGTGTGCATGTAACAGTTGAGAAACACATTCTTTGGAGAATCTGGAAAGGAATGTTTCCAGCCATATACATTCTCTTAAGAATTAGCGGTAAGATCGCGTATAAACCTCAGGAGAATCCTCTCTGTCAAACTTCTCTGCTGTGTGTTCGTTCACCTTAGGAAGTTGCATCTGAGCTTAGATTCAGCGAGTTAGAAACACGTTTCTTGTAAAAGCTGCGTTTGGATATTCCTGAGTTAATGGGCGTAGAGTGTGTAATGAGAAATATCTGGCTCTAACACAAAAACGGAGCTTTGTAGCAGAATGATTGTCAAGGGGTGTACTCAACTTACAGAGTTAAACAGATATGTGAATGTAGCAGTTCAGAAGCCCTTTCTTTTGAGAATGTGGAAAGAGATATTTCCAGCCATAAACAGGCTCATAAGAATTAGCGGTAAGATCGCGTCTAAACCACAGGAGAAACGTCTCTTCCAAACTGCTCTGCTGTGTGTTCATTCACCTTAGGAAGTTGAATCTATAATTAGATTCAGCGAGTTAGAAACATGTTTCTTCTAAAAGCTGCGTTTGGGTATTCCTGAGTGAATATGGTATAGGGTGTAATGAGAAATATCTGGCTCCAAAACTAAAACGGAGCTATGTAGCAGAAGGATTGTCAAGGTGTGTTTTCAACTTACAGAGTTCAACAGATGTGTGAATGTAGCAGTTCAGAAACCCTTTCTTTCTAGAATCTGGAAAGAGATATTTCAGCTATAAAAAGGGTCACACGAATTAGTGGTAAGATCGCCTCTAAACCACAGGAGAAACGTCTCTGTCAAACTGCTCTGCTGTGTGTTCGTTCACCTTAGGAAGTTGCACATATGTTTAGGTTCAGCGAGTTAGAAACACGTTTCTTTCAAAAGCTGCGCTTGGGTATTCCTCGGTGAATGGGAATATAGGGTGTAATGAGAAATATCTGGCTCTAAAACAAAAACGATGCTATGTGACACAATGATTGTCTGGATGTGTACTGAATTTACAGACTTAAACACATGTGTGAATGTAGCAGTTCAGAAACCAGTTCTTTCGAGAATCTGGAAGGAGATCTTTCCAGCCATATACAGGCTCATAAGAATTAGCGGTAAGGTTGCTCCTAAACCACAGGAGAATCATCTCTTTCTAACTGCTCTGCTGTGTGTTCGTTCACCTTAGGAAGTTGCATCTATGTTCAGATTCAGCGAGTTAGAAACACGTTTCTTGTAAAAGCTGCGTTTGGATACTCCTGAGTCAATGGGAGTATATTGTGTAATGAGAAATATCTGGCTCTGAAACAAAAACGGAGCTATGTAGCAAAATGATTGTCAAGCTGTGTATTCAACGTACATAGTTAAATAGAAGTGTGAATGTAGCAGATCAGAAACCCTTTCTTTCGAGAATCCTGCAAGAGATGTTTCCAGCCATATACAGGCTCATAAGAATTAGCAGAAAGATCGTGTCTTAACCACAGGAAACGTCACTTTCAAACTGCTCTGCTGTGTGTTCATTCACCTTCGGAAGTTGCTTCTATGTTAACATTCAGCGAGTTAGAAA
>NW_022443360.1:0-3812 GCF_009761245.1 Sapajus apella
CCAACGAAAGGATTTCTGAACTACTGCACACACACGTCAGTTTAACTGTGTAAGAAGATTGTAGAGCTTGACAACCATTCTCTAGATAGCTGGCTTTTTGTTTTAGAGCAAAATATTTTTCATTACGGCCTTTATTCTCAGTCATTCTGGAATATCCAAATGCAGCTTTTAGAAGAAACGTGTTTCTAACTCGCTGAATCTAAACATAGATGGAACTTCCTAAGGTGAACGAACACAAAGCAGAGCAGTTTGAACTCGACGTTTCTCCTGGGTTTTAAACGCAGTCTTACTGCCAGTTCTTAATAGCCTCTATATGGCTGGAAATGTCTGTTTCCATATTCCCCAACGAAAGGATTTCTGGACTACTGCACACACTCGTCAGTTTAACTCTGTAAGAAGATTGTACAGCTTGACAACCATTCTGCTAGATAGCTGCGTTTTTGTTTTTGAGCAAGATATTTCTCATTACGGCCTTTAGTCTCAGTCAGTCTGGAATATCCAAACGCAGCTTTTAGAAGAAACGTGTTTCTAACTCGCTAAATCTAAACATAGATGCAACTTACTTAGGTGAACGAACACAAAGGAGAGCAGTTTGAACTAGACGTATCTCCTGTGTTTTAAACACAGTCGTACTGCTAGTTCTTATAAGCCTTTATAAGGCTGGAAATATCTGTTTCCAGATTCCCAAAAGAAAAGATTTCAGAACCTCTGCCCACACACATCCATTTAACGCCATAAGATGATTTCACAGCTTGACAACCATTGTGCTAGATAACTGCGTTTTTGTTTTAGAGCAAGATATTTCTCATTACGTCCTTTAGTCTCAGTCACTCGGGAATATCCAAACGCAGATTTTAGAAGAAACCTTTTTCTAACTCCCTGAATCTAAACATAGAAGCAACTTCCTAAGGTGAACGAACACAAAGCAGAGCACTTTGAAATAGACGTTTCTCCTGTGTTTTAAACACAGTCTTACTGGTAGTTCTCATATGGCTCTATATGGCTGGAAATATCTGTTTCCAGATTCTGCAACGAAAGGATTTCTGAACTACTGCACACACACGTCAGTTTAACTCTCTAAGAAGATTGCACAGCTTGACAACCATTCTGCTAGATAGCTTCGTTTTTCTTTTGGAGCAAGATATTTCTCATTACGGCCTTTAGTCTCAGTCCTTCAGGAATATCCAAACGCAGCTTTTAGAAGAAACGTGTTTCTACCTCGCTGAATCTAAACATTGATGCAACTTCGTAAGGTGAACGAACAGAAAGCAGAGCAGTTTGAACTAGATGTTTCTCCTGTGTTTTAAACGCAGTCTTACAGCTAGGTCTTAAATGCCTGGGTAAGGCTGGAAATATCTGATTCCAGATTCCCCAAAGAAGAGATTTCAGAACCTCTGCACACACACATCAATTTTACTCCATAAGATGATTTTACAGCTTGACAACCATTCTGCTAGATAGCTGCGTTTTTATTTTAGAGCAAGATATTTCTCATTACGGCCTTTAGTCTCTGTCATTCTCGAATATCCAAACGCAGCTTTTAGAAGAAACGTGTTTCTAACTCGCTGAATCTAAACATAGATGCAACTTCTTAAGGTGAACGAACACAAAGCAGAGCAGTTTGAACTGGACGTTTCTCCTGTGTTTTAAATGCAGTCTTACTGCTAGGTCTTAAATGCCGGGGCAAGGTTAGATGTATCTGTTTCCAGATTCCCCAAAGAAAAGAATTCAGAACCTCTGCACACACACATCAATTTAACTCCATAAGATCACTTTACAGCTTGACAATCATTCTGCTAGATAGACAGCGGCATTTTTGATTTTGGAGCAAGGTAGTTCTCATTACAGACTTAAGTCTAAGTCACTCTGGAATATCCAAACGCAGATTGTAGGAGAAACGTTTTTCTAACAAGCTGAATCTAAACAAAGAGGGAATTTCCTAAGGTGAACGAACACAAAGCAGAGCAGTTTGAACTAGACGTTTCTCCTGGGTTTTAAATGCCGTCTTACTTGTAGTACTCATATGCGTGTATACGGCTGGAAATATCTGTTTCCAGATTCTGCAGCGAAAGGATTTCTGAACTACTGCACACACACGTCAGTTTAAGTCTGTAAGAAGATTGTACAGCTTGACAACCATTCTGCTAGATAGCTGCGTTTTTGTTTTAGAGCAAGATATTTCTCATTACGGTTTTTAGTCTCAGTCATTCTGTAATATCCAAACGCAGCTTTTGGAATAAACGTGTTTCTAACTCGCTGAATCTAAACATAGATGCAACTTCCTAAGGTGAACGAACACAAAGCAGAACAGCTTTAACTAGACGTTTCTCCTGTGTTTTAAACGCAGTCTTACTGCTAGGTCTTAAATGCCTGGGTAAGGCTGGAAATATCTGTTTCCACAATCCCCAAAGAAAAGATTTCAGAAACTCTGCACACACACATCAATTTAACTCCATAAGATGATTTTACAGCTTGACAACCATTCTGCTAGATAGCTGAATTTTTGTTTTAGAGTAAGATGTTTCTGATTACGGCCTGCAGGCTCTTTCACACTGGAATATCCAAACGCTGCTTTTAGATGAAACGTGTTTCTAACTCGATGAATCTAAACATAGATGGAACTACCTCAGGCAAACGAACACAAAGCAGAGCAGTTTGAACTAGACGTTTCTCCTGGGTTTTAAACGCATTCTTACTGGTAGTTCTCATATGCCTGTATATGGCTGGAAATATCTGTTTCCAGATTCTCGAAGCAAAGGATTTCTGAACTGATGCAAACACACATCAGTTTAACTCTGTATGTTGAAGGTACAGCTTGACAAGCATTCTGCTATATAGCTGCGTTTTTGTTTTAGAGCAAGATGTTTCTGATCATGGCCTATAGGCTCCTTCACACTGGAATGTCCAAATGCTGCTTTTAGAAGAAACGTGTTTCTAACTCGCTGAGTCTAAACATAGATGCAACTTCCTAAGGTGAACGAACACAAAGCAGAGCAGTTTGAACTAGATGTTTCTCCTGTGTTTTAAACGCAGTCATACTGCCAGTTGTTATATGCCTGAATATGGCTGGAAATATCTGAGTGCAGATTCTCCAATGAAAGGATTTCTGAACTACTGCACACACACGTCAGTTTAACTCTGTAAGAATATTGTACAGCTTGACAACCTTTCTGCTAGATAGCTGCGTTTTTGTTTTAGAGCAAGATATTTCTCATTACGGCCTTTAGTCTCAGTCATTCTGGAATATCCAAAAGCAGCTTTTAGAAGAAACGTGTTTCTAGCTCGCTGAATCTAAACATAGATGCAACTTCTTAAGCTGAACGAACACAAAGCAGAAAAGTTTGAACTTGACGTTTCTCCTGTGTTTTAAACGCTGTCTTACTGCTAGTTCTTAAATGCTTGGCCAAGGCTGGAAATATCTGTTTCCAGATTCCCCAAAGAAAAGATTTCAGAACCTCTGCACACTCACATCAATTTAACTCCATAAGATGATTTTACAGCTTGACAACCATTGTGCTAGATACCTGCATTTTTGTTTTAGAGCAAGATATTTCTCATTACAGCCTTAAGTCTCAGTCACTCTGGAATATCCAAACACAGATTTTAGAAGAAACGTTTTTCTAACTCGCTGAATCTAACCATAGATGGAACTTCCAAAGGTGAACGAACACAAAGCAGAGCAGTTTGAACTAGATGTTTCTGCTGTGTTTTAAACGCAGTCTTAGTGCTAATTTTATAAGACTGGATATGGCTGGAAATATCTGCTTCCAGATTATCGAAAGAAAGGATTTCTGAACTACTGCACACACACG
>NW_022443361.1:0-3812 GCF_009761245.1 Sapajus apella
ACTTGGTTGTCTTTCCCAGTGGGCCATACTTGCTCCTCTTCAGCATCGCTGGCCTCCTGCTGCAACGATTTCAGGACCACCAGACAGCCATCAACAACTTCTGGGCGGTATGTATGATTCTCCTCCACTGCTTTTTGGTCTGACTTTGACTCCTTGGCCACTAACTCTGGCTATCCTTGGAAGGATGCTCTCTATGTGCTCACCACATCCGACGACTCCGTGCACCTGTACCTATGGGAAGAGGGAGGCTGCCCTCCATACCTCAGGAGCTGCTGTCACCTGGACAATACATGGCGTGATCACGTACCACATGGGTAAGCTCTGCTTTGTGACTTAAATGTCCCCTGAAAACTTTTTTTTTTTTTTAAGACAGACTATTGCTCTGTCGCCAGGCTGGAGTGCATTGGCACCATCTCAGCTCACTGCAACCTCCGACTTTGTGGTTCAAGCAATTCTTCTGCCTCAGCCTCCAGAGTAGTTGAGATTACAGACATGTGCCACCACAGCAGCTAGTTTTTGTATTTTTAGTAGAGACAGCGTTTCGTCATGTTCACCATGGTCTGCATCTCCTGACCTCATGATCTGCCCACCTCGGCCTTCCAAAGTGCTGAGATTACAGGTGTCAGCCACTGCACCCGGCCAAAGACTTCTAATTTCTACATCAAAATGAATGAAGGGAGAACAGGGAATTTTTTTTTTTTGTAAGATTCTTTCAGGATAGACATCAATACACTCATGCCTGAAAAGAGAATTGCTCATGTTCTTGAAGGCATGGCACTTGCAATAGATGATAAAGGTCTTCCCAAGGAGGCTTTCAATTTATATTCCCATAAGCAGTGGATAGATTCTGACCTCAATACCCTGTCTTGCTGAGTGGTACCTTTTGGGAGTCCATTTGTCACTTGGTTGCTGCTTCAGTGAGCTGCCTCTCCCTCCATTTGGATTTTTGCCACTGGTTTGCTTTCCTGTAAATTGTTTTTCTTGAGATTATGTAGTACATGTAGAAGCCTTGTCTCTTGAAACTTTACAGACTTTGTGTGTGTGTGTGTGTGTGTGTGTGTGTGTGTGTGTGTGTGTGTGTGAGACATAGTCTTGCTCTGTTGCCCAGGCTGGAGTGCAGTGGAGCTATCTCGGCTCACTGCAACCTCCGGCTCCTGCCTTCAAGCGATTCTCCGGCCTCAGTCTCCCGAGTAGCTGGGACTACAGGTGCCCACCACCACAACTGGCTGATTTTTTGTATTTTTAGTGGAGACGGGGTTTCACTGTGTTAGCCAGGATGGCCTCGGTCTCCTGACCCCAGGATCCATCAGCCTCGGCCTCACAAAGTGCTGGACTTACAGGCATGAGCCACCACCCCAGGCCTACAGACATTTTCTTCCAGATTATTGCTAGTCATCATAAGCTTATAGTGCTTTTTTGGCAACATCTAAGAAAAGACATATACCCTTTGCACTGCCAATGCCACTAAAAAGAATTTACTGTGAAGGTTTATCTCCAGTGATTCAAGTACATTGGCTGTTCACTGCAGCATTTGTAATAGTCAAGAGCTGAAGCTCCCTAACTGTCCGAACATAAGAGATTGTTTACATTAACGTCGTATATTCACACAAGAAAGTATCATGCAGCTGGTATTAACTTTTTTTCTTTTATTTTAAAGAATTGGAGAATGTCTATGTTAAGATAATTTATTTCTAGTGTTTTGAGGCAAAACTCTTTAAGTATCTGTAATCATGCTTAGCTGGCTTTCATGGCTTTTGCTCTCTGTATCATATCTAATGAATCTTAGCCTACAGCAATTGTAAATACTTATTTCCTTTCAGTAATTTCAGATACTTCCCTGGATTTGATTTCTGTCTTCCATTTGAATGGGTGGGTGGTGACTCCTCATTGTGATATTTACCGTGCCTTTTCCCAATGACATTGAGCAATTTTTTTATTTCCCATTAACATATCTTCTTTGATGCATTTCTTCAAATCTTTTGACCTATTTTTTAATTGGGTTGTTAATACTGAGTTTTGATAGTCATTTATATATTTGGTATACAAGTTTTTTATGAGATAAGGGTTTGCTAATATTCTTTCCCATTGTCTTTCAAAGAGCAAGTGTTAACTTTGAAGTACAATTTTTCTTCTAAAATGCCTGGGCTTGGGGGATGGATTGTATCTATGAAACCTTTGCGTAACCTAAGATCACAGAGATGTTCTAAGATTTCCTCTAAAAGTCTTATAGCTATGAGTTTCACATTTAGGTCTCTGATGCATTTTGAGTTAAATTTTATAAGGGAAAGATAAAGATTAAGGTGTGTTTTTTGCATATGAATATTCACTGATTCAGCATCATTTGTTAAAAAAAAACTCTTCTTTCTCCATTGAATCACCTGTGTACCTTTGTCCAAAATCAACCATATTTACATGGGTTAATTTTCAGACTTTCTCTTTTGTTCCAATCATCTATATGTGTATCTTTTATCAAATAACACATTACATTGAAAATGTAACTTTATAGAAACTTTGAAATTGGATAATCTGAGTCCTCTAATTTGTTCTTTTGCAAAATTATTCAGACTATTCCAATTCTCTTGTTTTCCAAGTGAATTTTAGAATTAGTCTGTAAATTGTTATAAAAATTCTCCTGAGATTTACATTGAAATTTGTTTCAATCTAGAGAGTAATTATAAGGAAATCGGCATCTTTACTATTTTGGCTCTTTAAATACCTGAACTTGAATGTCTCTTACTGTTTGTAGGCCATCTTTAATTTACTTTATGAATGTTTTTGTAGTTTTTAGGATAAAGATCTTGCACATATTTGTAAAATTTATACCTAAATATTTCGTGTTTTTGGTGCTATTGTAAAGAGTACTGTCTTATTTCAATTTCCATTTTTCATTACTGGTATATAGAAATCTGACTTTTGTATATTGACCTTCTATCCTGCAACCTTGCTAAACTCATTTATTCTAATAGCATTTATTCATAAATTGGTAGACACTTTGTGCTTTCTCTATGTAGAAAATCATGTCATCTGTCAATAAACAGTTTTCTTTTCCTTTTTTTTTTTTTTTTTTTTTTTAAAGATGGAGGCTCGCCCTGTCACCCAGGCTGGAGTGCAGTGGCACAATCTCGGCTCACTGCAACCTCTGCCTCCTGGGTTCAAGCAATTCTCCTGCCTCAGCCTCCCAAGTAGCTTGAACTATGGGCACGTGCCACCATACTCAGATAATTTTTTGTATTTTTTAGTAGAGACGGGGTTTCACCGTGTAAGCCAGGATGGTCTCAATCTACTGACCTTGTGATCTGCTCGTCTCAGCCTCCCAAAGTGCTGGGATTACAGGCATGAGCCACTGCGCCCGGCCAGATTCTTAGTAAGGTGAATTATATTGATTTTCTTTTTTGTTAGTGGTCAGGACAGAGTATCTTATTAATCTTTAACAAATAACAATTATTTTACGGGATACAATGTGATGTCTTCATAGATGTATATATTGTAGAATGATTAAATCAAACTAATACATCAGTTGCTTCATATGCTTATTTTTGTGGTAAAAATATTTAAAATCCACTCTCAGCAAATTTGTAAATATGAAACACTATTAGGAACCACTGTCACCATGTCGTGCCGCAGATCTCTGCAACTGATTCCTCCTGCCTAACGGAAACGCTGGGCCCTTTGACCAACATCTCCTTGTTCCCTCTCCGTCCCAGCCTCTGTTTACCACCATTCTACTCTCTGCTTCTGTGAGTTCGATTTTTTTTTTTCTTTTTTGAAGAGTCACACATAAGTGAGATGATGCAGTATTTGTCTTTCTGTGC
>NW_022443362.1:0-3218 GCF_009761245.1 Sapajus apella
ACTTAGCATAATGCCACTTAAAATGTATTTTTATCTGCAAATGCTAATGAAGCTACAAAAACCTGAATCATCTTTTGAAAGAAATAGGGTATTAAGGGTGCTTCGCCTTCACTCCCTCTTCTCCGCAGTGGCTGCCTGAAGAGAGAAACCCGGACTGGAGGAATAATCCCTGACTAGATCCTGCTGTCTTCAAGCTGGGTGTGAGCCTGGTGGCTTTGAGGGGAATTTAATCCCATCGGCCTCTCCGGAGCCTCCCAAGGTGCTGAAAACAGAGCTTCAGGCTCCCTGCGGCTGCCCAGTTCTCACCCAGGTCCACCTAGACAGCCATTAGGAGGAGGCTCAGGCCCGGGGCTAGAGCTACCTACCCTAACTACTGGGCTGGTGGCAGGCCTGTGGCCTTTGGCCTTAGGGATTGTGTCCCTTTGATCATTGGTGCACCCAAGTCATAAAGACCACTGTTCTATCTTTTGTTTTTCTCAAGGCCTAAAGCAGTGGTTAACAGAATGACAAGGAGTAAGGGGGAAAAGGAGTACCTTGCTTTTAAAACTTAAAAAAAAAAAAACCTCTTTTATTCCTAGTTTTACAATTACAGAAAAGTTGCAACAATAGTTCACAAAGTTCCTGTCTACCCTTCACCCAACTTCACTTGCCTTAATATCTTACGTAATGATCAGAACCAAGAAACTAACATTAAGGAAAATACTGTTAACCACACTATAGATTTAAATTGAGATTTCACCACTCTTTCTAACAATAGTGTTTTTCTGTCCTAGGATCCAGGCCAGGATCCCACACTGCACGGAGCTGTCCTGTCTCTAGTCTCCTTAAATTCATGACACGCTGTCTTTCATAACCTTAACATGTTTGAAGAGTACTGGTCAGGTATTCTGTAGACTGTCTCTCAATTTGGATCTGTGAGATGTTTTCTCATGATTAAATCGAGGCCGGCTTTGGTGGCTCATGCTTGTAATCTCAGCACTTTGGAAAGCTGAGACAGGCAGTCAGGAGTTTGAGAACAGCCTGGTTAACATGGTAAAACTCTGTTTCTATCAAAAATACAAAATTAACCAGGTATAGTGGGGGGCACTGTAATCCCAGCTACTCAGGAGGCTGAGGCACAAGAATCACCTGAACCTGGGAAGTGGAGTCTGCATTGAGCCGAGATTGCCCCATTGTACTCCAGCCTGGGCAGCAGAGCAAGACTCTGTCTCAGAAACAAACAAACAAGCTAAACTGAGGTTCTATACTTTTGGCAAGAATGCTGCAGAAGCAATGATTCTCTTCATTGCTTTGTGGAAGCGGGCCTGCTTTCCTAGCCGTGAAGCTGAGCAGGGGCATGGGATGAGGGCCTGAATGAGAGCAGCCTCCCCCTAGAAATTTGAGTGGTAGCTTTAAGGAAAGTTAGGCACCAAGCTTAAGGGCAGGTGACACACTTTTATTACCTCTTGCTTCTTTTCTCTGTTACCAGGGTGACGATAGATAAGGTGGGAATATTTCTTTGCCACAGGTAGACAGCACAATTTTTTTTTTTTTTTTTTTTTTTTTTTTTGAGACAGAGTCTTGCTCTGTTGCCCAGGCTGGAGTACAGTGATGCAATCTTGGCTCACTGCAACCTCCACTTACTGGGTTCAAGCGCTTCTCCTGCCTCAGCCTCCCATGTGGCTGGGACTACAGATGTGCTCCACCCCGCCCAGCTGATTTTTGTATTTTTAGTAGAGATGGGGTTTCACCATATTGACCAGGCTGGTCTTGAACTCCTGACCTCATGATCTGCCCACCTCGGCCTTCCAAAATGCTGGGATTACAGGCGTGAGCCACTGCATCTGGCCAGAAATGTTTTTTTAATCCAATGTTGTCAAGACCAGCAGAAAGATAAAGGATAGCCAAGGGAAGCAGAGAATCATGCATGTTGGTGTGGGAAAGGAGGTGGGGAGAGGTGTGCCAAAACGAAATGTGGTCTAATGACCATTTCAGGGTCCGGCGAAGCCCTTTGTGGATTCAGCAGGGCTCCAGATAGCCCAAGAATGAGATGCAGACATCTCAACAGGTGGGAAACTCGTTAGCTTGTGTTTGAGCCAGTGGTGGTAAACATTTCGGAAGCATCACTTTTAGCAATGAGAAAGCAAGTTTGAGTTTGATTCCCTGGTTGGGTAGAATGTAGCAGTGGTAGAAAAAGATCCTTGGGCAGATTTTCAGACTTGGATTTTGGCTTTCTCCCGCTCTGGAATGGAAGCTCTGTAGGGGACAGGGCCCTTGTCTGGCTGTCTTCTGAAAACCTTGTATTCAAGCCTGGCACATTGTAGAAACTCAAAAAATGTTTATTGATTAAATGTACTAAAAATAAGTGAATGGGCTGGGCATGGTGGCTCATGTCTGTAATGACAGCACTTTGGGAGGCTGAGGTGAGAGATTGCTTGAGTCCAGGAGTTCATGACAAGCCTGGGCAACAGAGCAAGACTTCACCTCTGTTTTAAAAATAATAATAAACGAATAAATGGGGTGCTCATTTACAAAACATGCTCTTGGCTTCTCCACTCACCCCAGCTCAGTGATCCGCGACCCTATCCCCCAGGATGTTTTTGAAGGTCCGGCAGGGGCCCTGTGCTCTGAAGTTCAAGCTTCCTGCCCAATGTCAGTCCCCTAAGCCCCTGCAGCAGCTGTGCTGGTGGGATACTGTTCTCTGAGAAGTCCCTGGGACCGACAAAGTCCACACTTTGTTGTAGCAGAAGGGGAAGGTAGACTGAGATCCAATAAATAGATGGTGAAATCTAAGTTTGGGAAGAGGAGGAGATAATGCAGATGCCTCCTTCCAGAGGGGCCATGGTTTGGGGAAGCCAGTAGAAAGAGGGAAGGACAGTCATGGTAATGAGGTCTCATGAAAATGAGTTGTGAGCACATGATTTTTACTTTGTGTGTGTGCATGCGTGTGCACACATTGAGATGCGTTTTTCATTTCTTCAACTGCTTAGTGCTTTTTGGTTACTCTCTTCTAATTCCCAGGTACTCATATAATTTAAATAATTTATAAGTTTCATTGTAATTTGAATTATTTAAAATTTCCAGATGCATATTTCGTAAAGATGTTTTTAAACATACAAGAGAGAAACAAAGTATCAGCAGGCTTTGAACATTTATTTTACTAAGAAGTAGAAAGTAGATAACTGTTTTTTGTTTTTTGTGGGGTTTTTTTTTGTGGGTTTTTTTTTGTGTGTGTGTGT
>NW_022443362.1:3318-3811 GCF_009761245.1 Sapajus apella
CCATGTTGGTCAGGCTGGTCTCGAACTCCTGACCTCAGGTGATCCGCCCGCCTTGGCCTCCAAAGTGCTTGGATTACAGGCGTGAGCCACCACGCCCAGCCTAACTTTTTGTATTTTAATAGAGGCAGGGTTTCACCATGTTGGCCAGAATGGTCTCGATCTCGTGACCTCTTGATCTACCCGCCTTGGCCTCCCAAAGTGCTGGGATTACAGGCGTGAGCCTCTGGGCCGGCTCTTTGCTCTTTTAGGGGAGAAATTAGCGCTCTAGACCCACATCCTTGCATGTGCTGCTTTGTGCAAGCAATATAAACTAGAGTTACCCCTTTCCTGGGAGGGAAGTCATAGTGACTTCCCACAGGAGATGGCACATGGCTATGGGAGCTTTTTTTTTTTGAGACGGAGTTTCACTCTTGTTACCCAGGCTGGAGTGCAATGGCGCGATCTCGGCTCACCGCAACCTCCGCCTCCTGGGTTCAAGCAATTCTCCTGCCTC
>NW_022443363.1:0-3810 GCF_009761245.1 Sapajus apella
CGGCTGTTGATACTTGTGCATGCTTCACGAAGTTCTCGTGTTGCAGTTTTCAGCTCCATCAATTCACTTATATTCCTTTCTATTTTGTCCATTCTTGTTAGCAATTCGTCAAATCTTTTTTCAAGGTTCTTAGTTTCTTTGCATTTGGTTAGAACATGTTCTTTAAGTTCACAGAAGTTTCTTACTACCCACCTTCTGAAGTCTGATTCTGTCATTTCATCACACTCGTTCTCCATCCAACCTTGTTCCCTTGCTGGTGAGGAGTTGTGATCCCTTTTAGGAGGAGAGGTGTTCTGGTTTCAGGTGTTTTCATCCTTTTTTCGCTGGTTTCTTCCCATGTTTAAGGATTTATCCACCTGTCGACTTTGTAGTTGCTGGCTTTCAGATTGGGTCTCAAATCTTTCAGATTGACGTTCTGTTTGTTGATGATGAGGTTATTTCTGTTTCTTGGTTTTCCTTCTGACAGTCTGGACCCTCTGCTGTAGGTCTGCTGAGGTTCACTCCAGGCCCTGCTTGCCTGGGGTTCACCTGCAGCAGCTGCTGAACAGCAAGGGTTGTTACCAGTTTTCTTCTTCTGCTATCTTTGTCCCAGAAGGATACCCACCTAGTGTCAATCTGATCTCTCTTTTATGAGGCGTCTTTTTGGATATATAGGGGTCAGGGAGCTGCTTGAGGAGACGGTCTCTTCTTTATGGGAGCTCAAATGGTGAGCTGCGAGCTCTGTTGTTCATTCAGAGCTGCTAGGCAGGTACTTTTAGGTCTGCTGCAGCAGAACTCATAAACTGCTTTTTGTTCCCAGGTGTTCTGTCCCAGGGATTTAGGGCTTTATTTATGAGTTTCCGTTATGCTGCCGCCGCCATTTTTTTTTTTTTTTTTTCCTTCAGACCTGCCCAGCCCAGCAAGGAGGCAGCCTAGTCACTGTAGGCCTATAGCAGCTTTGCTGAGCTGCTGTGGGCTCCGCCCCGCTGACGAGTGAACTTCCCTGCAGTCCTGTTTATATGGGTGTAGTTAGAACTGCTTTGGCGATGGTGGCCCGCCTCTGTTGGGGTGCAGTCTCTGCTGTGGCGGGTTGCCTTGGCAACGGCGGGCTGCCTCAGCAATGGCGGGTTGCCTTGGCAACGGCGGGTTGCCTCGGTAGTGGTGGACGCCCCTCCCCCACAGAGCTGGACCGTCCCGGGTTCAGCTGCGCTTGCTGTGAAATTCTCAACCCAGAGTTTCTGGTTGCTGTTCTTTTGCGGGGGTGGGACCAGCCAAGCCTGATCGCCCGGCTCCCTGCCTCAGAGCCTTTTTTAAGTTGGTGTTCCAGTCGCCTGTTGAAGAGGCGCCGGGGTCTGTTTGTTTTCCCCTGCGGCCACTCACTGCGCTGGCTTAAACAGCGGCACTGAGGTTTGTGGCGCTTTTTTTTCTTTTTTTTGCCCTGGAATCTACTGTCCTGTTTCTCTGCTCAGTCCCCTTTTTGAACCAGCGTATGGGTGACTTCCCGTGGCTCCAATCGCCAGCCTAAAGGGCCCCCGGACCGGTGTATTTTGTACAGAGAACCGCGGCTCCGGGGCGCCGACAAAGCAGCGGCGCGGGGCAAAGCAGCTGCGCGGGGCAAAGCAGCTGTGCGGGGCAAAGCAGGGGCGCTGGCCGAAACAGCCGCGCTGGTGACCGTGGAGCACCTCTGCCCGGGAATTTCCTAGTCTGTGGGCAATAAAAACACGGCGTCCACTCACCCTCTGCGCTTTCACTGGGAGCTGCAATCCTGAGCTGTTCCTAAACGGCCATCTTGGATTGTCCTCGACATCTATTATTTTTAAGAACATATTTCTGTGTCTACAGCATGGTAGACACTAAATAAATATTCACTGAATTGAATTGGTAAATAAAGGGAATAAAATTGTACAAAATATTTGTGTTTCATGTCCGCTGGCTAGCTATACTGAGAACATTTTAAGGGGCTAAAATACAGTAATGTATTATCTTTAGCACTGTGGCTATAACACATTCAAGGCTATCACACTCCTTTTTGCTCTCTATTAATTAATTACCATGGGCTAATGTGCTTGCCACATTGCAGCATGACATGTCTGCAAGCTAAGCATATCTTCTATTCTCATCTGGTTTTGTCCCTGTAGTTGATCACCTCCAAAATTTAAATTATCACCTATAAGCTGATTTCTACTATTAAGAGCTTAATACATGCTCTGCACCCTGTATGTCACCCTACTTAGAGAAATGTTTATTAAAGCAATCTTTTGGCCTCTTCTTGTTCAAAACAGGAAAAGAAGTAACTAATATGATTGAAGATTTGAGGAAAACAATGAGATTTGCATATTTTCTTCTTTTAGGATCTGCTTATTCAAAGAAGAAATACAGTCTCATATGCTGTTAGCCATGTGATAAGCTTAGCAGATTGGGCCCTCATGCTGGAAGCCTATGGACTCTAAACGTGGCCAAAGAATGGAGCCTATGTGAGTTTAATTTATTTTTGAATTTATTATTTGGAAGAGCATTGTAGCTATACAGTTATGTCACATCCTCCAAGAATCTTTGACCAATAAAAAGAGTGGCATTATGATTACTGATTGGCTTACTTTAGTCATTTCCAAATTTAGGCAGAAAAAAACAGCGCTTATTCATTTAAACAGCTGAAAGCTCCAATAATTTTTACAATGACCTTTTCAGCCCATTCCTCTCCTTTGAGCTGTATACCCACACATACAACTCATACAACTGAGATCTCAATAATCCCATTCAGATATTTTAAAGATGTATCAAACTCCACATTTTAAATAAAAATACATTCCATACTTTAAAAAATACACTTTATATGTATTGCCTTACATCCCATAGTGAATATACACAAAAAATATTTTAAAAAAGGTTGTTTGATGGATTGTTTGATACTGAGAAAAATAACCCCAAAACTAATGACTAGTTCAATTGTGGTCTTTTTTCCTTCTAATTTTCTTTCCAGCACATTGACATATCTCAAATTATAAGTGCCAAAGTTAACACAATTAGATGGAATGATTTTGGAAATCTTAAGAGATAAAGACAGGCATTTGAATGATGTGAAATATTCATTACGATCCTACACTTCTTTGCCTCTCTTACTGTGTTTCTCAGCTCTCCCACTTTACATTACACATTCCAATCATACAGATCTTTCTGTTTCTGGAGAATGATTAACTGTGTCATCTATGAGACTTTGCCTCTGTTATTCCCTGTGTATGAAGTTCTCCCACTTCTATGCCTACTTAACACCTATTCACCCTTATCATTAGGATAGTTGCTGTATTTCTCTTAGAGTCTCTCTTTATTTCTGAGACTTAGATAAAATCTCCCATCCTTTTATATTTTTATTAGATTCTTTTAAAAAAAAGTTTTATGCACTATTTTAACTTAAATGTAATTTTACTATTGCGTAATCTGTGTCTCTTTTTAAGATTACTGGCCGGACTGTATATTTTTCATTATTATATTCCGAGGTTTTAATGTATGTCATATGTAAGAGTCTCTAGTGAGTCAAGAATTGCAAATAATAATAAAGCCTCTTTTACGTTTTACAGAAAATGCTAACTAATAATAACTTTTAAAAATTGGGATTAAAATATTTGCATTTTACTCTAGCTTTAACAAACTTTTATTCTTATTTTGAATTTTTAAAAATTTATCCTAAAAATGAGTATCATTTATTTAGTCTCAAAGCATTAGTGGGTAAACAAAATAAATATCCATATGCTGGTGTAATTTCAGGAATGGCAAATAAATCTCTTTACTATCTATCTATCTATCTATCTATCTATATATATATATATTTTTTTT
>NW_022443364.1:0-1994 GCF_009761245.1 Sapajus apella
CTTGGTCTTTTCCCTCCCCTGAGCTCCACAGAGAACATAGTCCACATAGGACATATCCCGCATCATCCAGAAATGGTTTTGACTCTCAGCCGAGGGACAGCAGGACTGGTAGAGACTGTCAGGCCACGGGGCTGCCTGCACAGCAACCCCATGCTTGGCAGGGGTGGGAGGGATGGCGGGGCCTGGGTGACAGGGAGGCTCATTGGAGGTCGCGCACTTTGAAGGGTAGTGTCAGGGGACAGCTTTCTCTTGTTGGGCCACAAGACTTCACAAGGACAGCACAGTGACTGATTTCCAGTGCCAGAGGTGAGAACAGGGCAGGGGCATGCCACAGAGGGGGACAGTCACACCTGGATGTGTCAGCTTACCGCTACAACAGACTAAGTCACAGATGAAGGGGGCTGGCTTTGGGGCTGGGGGAGTCTCAGAACAGCCGCCCAGGCAGGCTTGGAGAGGGAGGCCTCCGACAGGAGGGGGGATCTGTGTAGAGGTCGAAGCAGGGCCTGGGACTCTCAGGATGGGATGGACTTCCCTGACCCAATCGGCTGGCAGTTGCAGAGACAACAGAGAGAAAACGGGAGAGAGAAAAGCAAGGAGAGAGCTGGTGAGGCAAGCGCAGAGCAGGGGGAGCTGCAGCAGCTGGGGGAGGGCTGAACAGGAGAGGGCACAGGTGCAGGTGTGGCAAGGTTCCTGGAAAAGGGGCTGGAAGGGAAAGGGGAGGAAGGAGCCGGAGCTTCACAATTAGTGCCCGGGGGCTGTGGCGGTCCTCCCCACCCAAAACACGCTGGCCTTTCCCACGGCACCCATGCAGTGCACCCACAGTTCAGACCCATGCTCACTGCCCTCGGGCTGCCCTCTTCCCTGGTCACCCTGTCTTCCAACCCACTGGTTCAGGGCCACCCCTCGCCTTGGGGAGCCCCACACAACAGCCACTAGGCCTGATAGAGAAGGAACACTGCCTGAACCAGGAGGGTGAAGCTAAAAGGGCTGATGACTGGAGGGAGTGCCTGAGGCCCCTCTGGGTGGTCAGAAAGCCCAGGACCCTCTGAAGGGACCCTGGGTGAGACAGGGAGGGCAGGCAGCCGGATGCCACTAGCCTTAGACTTATAAGTGTAAGTGGGGAGCCTCAGCTGTTTGGGGGGCTACAGGTCCCATAGGTGAGGCTGGGCCCTTGCTTTGGGGAAAAGCAGAAGAGGGAGAGTCCGTGGCGGTGGGTGGGGATGTGGGGGCGTAAGTAGGTTGGGGGCAGGCGGACTTACTGGGCGGAGCTCAGCTAGGTCAGCAGGCACTGTGGTCCCTTGGCTGAATAGCATAGGCGGTGAGCCTGCTGGCTGGTGGTAGTGCTTCAGTGGGGCCAGGGACCCTGCCTAAAATCACACACTAGCAGCTATGATAGTACCTGGGGAGTGGAGGGAGCTGGGTGCCCTTCCTGGCCTGTGAGGCGTGTGGTGGGATGACCGTGTGTATGGGACTCTCGCGCTTTTACCCCAGATCACCACTGGATTGCCGACAGAGGAGGTGAGACCCTGACTGTCACCCCTCCTCTGCAGTGCATTTGGCTCTTGGCACTCCCAGGCTGGGAGCCGGATGCCCTGGCCGGCAGCATGACTCACACTGCACGACAGGCATGGTGGGCCCAGGATGACGTTCCTAGGCCTCTGGCTGCCTCAGAGTCCAGCCGCGCACACACACAAACCCCTCAAGCTGCCAGCCCCTAGCCATACACCATGAGCTCTCTGCCCTCTCTGACAGCTCCAGAGAGCACCCACGTCTGCCAGCTTGGGCACAGAGCCTGTTCCAAGAGCCCCCACCCAGGCTCAGCCATCAAGGCTGGGGGCTTTAAGGCCGTGAGGACCGGCCCTGGTACCTGCCTCTAGCTGGGACGTTCTGCACCTGCAGCCAGGAGTCGTCCTTGGGCCCCCGTGGGCGTGCTGACGGTGGTGGTGTTGATGTGGCTGATGAGGCCGAGCGGCTCCCTCAGCACGTGGTGCACG
>NW_022443364.1:2094-3809 GCF_009761245.1 Sapajus apella
CCACCATGCCTGTCGTGCAGTGTGAGTCATGCTGCCGGCCAGGGCATGGTGGGCCCAGGATGACGTTCCTAGGCCTCTGGCTGCCTCAGAGTCCAGCCGCGCACACACACAAACCCCTCAAGCTGCCAGCCCCTAGCCATACACCATGAGCTCTCTGCCCTCTCTGACAGCTCCAGAGAGCACCCACGTCTGCCAGCTTGGGCACAGAGCCTGTTCCAAGAGCCCCCACCCAGGCTCAGCCATCAAGGCTGGGGGCTTTAAGGCCGTGGGGACCGGCCCTGGTACCTGCCTCTAGCTGGGACGTTCTGCACCTGCAGCCAGGAGTCGTCCTTGGGCCCCCGTGGGCGTGCTGACGGTGGTGGTGTTGATGTGGCTGATGAGGCCGAGCGGCTCCCTCAGCACGTGGTGCACGGGCCGCATCTCAAATCGCCGCTGTGCCTGCCCTGCCGGCTCCTCCATCAGCTTTTCTGGCCCTCAGGCAAGTACAGGTTGGCCAGCAGCTCCGAGAAGATGAACTCCTTGGTCTGAGAGTGGGCAGAGAGGGAAGGAGGTTGGGACCTGATGCCTGGACGCCCTGCTGGGACCTGCTGGGACTGTGTGCTGGACTTGGAGCTCCGGGCATGACTTTCAGACGGGCTTCTCCACCGCTTAGACTCAAAGATCTGCCTCTCACTGCCTTTTCTCACTCAGATGGGGACAGTGGGGCCCAGAGGAAAAGTCACCTGACCAAGGTTATAGATCTGGCAGAGGACCTAGGACCAGTTATGCCACCAGGACACCTGGCTACTCAGTGTTTTAACGTTTTTTGTGGAGATAGGATCTGGCTCTGTCTCCAGGCTGGAGTCCAGTGGGCGAGATCACTGCTCATTGCAGCCTCAGCCTCCTGGGCTCAAAGCGATCCTCCAAAGTCAGCCTGTCAAGTAGCTAGGACTACAGGAATGTGCCACCACCAAGCCCAGCTTTTTTTCAAAATTTCTGTGTAGACACCAAATCTCACTGTGTTGCCCAAGTTAGCCTCAAACTCCTGGGCTCAAGCGATCCTCCTGCATTGGCCTCCCATAATGCTGGGATTACAGGCATGGGCCACTGTGCACAGTCCCATGCTATATTTCTATGGAACAGCTCTGGTCTAGACCATGCCTCCCTCCCTGGACCTGGTCCCATAGGGCTGGTGGGCATCTCCCACAGGCCAACATGGCCACATTCGTCCCCAGTGCCACAGGAGCCCCCTGCCCCCATGAGGCTGTGCATGCATGTTGTTGATCTTGAGGTGCATGGTGGTCTTGGGCCTGAGACCAGCCATGAGGTCCCGCACCATCTTGTTGACAATGACCATATAGGAGTCCACCAGGTTCTGGGTGGTCTCCATTTGCCGCTCCAGCTGTGGGTCCATGGAGCGCACGAAGCTGTCGGAGCCATTCTCCTAGGCCTCGCTGGCCTGTCACGGAGAACACAAGGGCATCAGGGTGGCCAGGCCATGCAGCCAGGCTCCAGGAGTCCCCAGGATCTCAGACCCTGCAAGGGTACCTAGAACACTGATGCACAGAGAGAAGCAACCAACTGGCCTGAACACACACCCAACTCCCCACACGCTCTAGAGGGTTTCAGGTCTCTCCTCTCAGGACCCCAGACTCCCCTGATTCAGCCTCACCTAATCCTGACTCTAATGCCCAGAATTTGCCTCAATTCCCCAATGCAGAAATTGGAAAAGAACA
>NW_022443365.1:0-3808 GCF_009761245.1 Sapajus apella
TAAGAAGCAAAAAACAAATAACCTCATTAAAAATTGGCTAATTGATCTGTGTCCCCACCGAAATTGAAACTTGAATGTTATCTCCCAGAATTCCCAAGTGTTGTAGGAGGAACCCGGAGGGAGGCAATTGAATCACTGGAGCCCATCTTTCCCGTGCCATTCTTGTGATGGTGAGTAAGTCTTGCAAGATCTTGTGGATTTATCAGTGGTTCCCGCTTTTGCTTCCTCTTCCTTTTCTCTTACCACTGTCGGGTAAGGAGTGCCTTTCATCTCCCTTCATGATTCTGAGGCCTCCCCAGCCATGTGAAACTGCGATTCCAATTAAAACTCTTTTCTTCTCAGTTTCAGGTATGTCTTTATCAGCAGTTTGAAAATGGAATAATACCTGGGCAAGTGATACAAACAGACACTTCTCAAAAGAATACACACGAGTCGATAGTAAATATATTTTTTAAATGTTTAGCATCACTAATCATCAGAGAAATGCAAATAAAATTTCTGATTTCTGTCACTCTATGTCCATTTTTCTTGTTGTGAACTTCATAAACAAGGAATCAAATATTATAGATCTTTTTTTGTAAGGACTACTTTTGCTATTTGTGAGCTGCATTCACGTAATTGCATCTATCAAGTTTTTGTTATCATATATGTACATATGTATGTACTCATACACATATAGGTATTTCATATCTGAATCAGTCCATTACATTAATAAATGACAGTTTACTAAGTAAATAAATCGGTTTATTAAGTTAATAAGTGACAATATGTATATCTATTTTTCCGTTGATGGAATTTAAATGTTTCCATTATAAATATCTTAAACAAATCTGTTATAAATATCTTTGTACAAGTTCTTCTGCTTATATTCTCACAGTTGGATTAATAAAATATGTATAAATAAGTATGCATCACCTTTTTAGCTTTATGGAGCTACAGCTGAGTAATAACATTTTACGTATTTAATGTACAACATTCGATATATTGATGTATTTGGGAAAATGCTCATTATGATCAAGGTAATTGTTATGCTTATCATCTCAGAGAGTTATCATTTTATGCCTTTAATTTATTGTGTGTGTGTCATAGGAACACCTAAGATCTACTCTTCTGGCAAAAGATAAATTTGTAATATAATATTCATTAGCATCACCACATTAGCGTGCATTTCATCTCCAGAACTTCTTCAACCTGTGTATCAGTCCGTTCTCAAACTACTATAAACAACTACGTAAGACTGGGAAGTTTATGAATAAAAATGGGTTAGTTGACTCACAGCTGTAGCCTTAACAGGAAGCATCACTGAGAGGCATCAGGAAACTTACAATAATTGTGGAAAGTGAAGGGGAGACAAGGACCTTCTTCACATGCTGGCAGGAGAGACAGAGAGAAAGAGCAAGAGAAGGTATACCACACTTTTAAACCATGAGTTCTTCAAAGAACTGTATCACGAGAACATCAAAGGGGAGGGTGGCCCCATGATCCAGTCAGTTCCCATGAGACCTTTCCTACAACACTTGGGGATTAAAATTTGACATGAGATTTGGGTGGAAATACAGAGTCAAACCATATCATTCCAACCCTGGCCATCACAAATCTCATGTCCTTCTCACATGGTAAAGTATAATTATCTCTTCTCAACAGTCACCCATTCTTAATCATTTCAGCATTAACACAAAAATCTACAATGTAAAGTCTCCTCTGAGACAAGATAAATTTCTTCTGCCTATAAACATGTAAAGTCAAAAACATGTAATATCCATATGGGAGATATTGGCCATACCAAAAGGTATACGGGCCCCATGCAAGTCCAGGCCCCAGCAGGGCAGTCATTAAATTGTAAAGCTCCATGTCTCACATCCAGGACACACTGATGCAAGAGATGGTCTCCCAAGGCCTCGGAGACCCCACCCTTGTGGCTCTGCAGGGTACAGTCCCCATGGCTGTTTTCATAGACTGGCATTGCGTTCCTATGGCTTTTCCAGGCACACCGTGAAAGTTTTTGGTGGTGCTACCATTTCGGGATCTAAAGGATTGTGGCCCCCTTCACACAGATCCACCAGCCAGTGCCCCACTGGGAACTCTGTGATAGATCCAACACCACGTTGTCCTTCTACGCCGGCCCAGTAGAGTCACTTCATTAGGGCTCAGCCCCTGCATCAGACTTCTGCCTGAATATCCAGGCATTTTCATACAACATCTGAAATCTAGGAAGAGGTTCCTAAACCTCAACTCTTGCCTTGGGTGCACCAGCAGGCTCAGCACCACGTGGAGGCAACGAAAGCTTAGGGCTTTTGCCCTCTGAAGCAATGTCCTGAGCTGTACCTTGACCTTTTTTAGCCAGGGCTGGAACAGGAGAGTCAAGGACCCAAGGTGCCACGTCCCGAGGCTGCACAGAACAGTGGCGTTCTGGGCCTGGACCATGAAACCATTTTTCTCTTCAGGGCTTCAGGATCTGTGATGGGAGGGACTGCCACAAAGATCTCTGAAATGCCCTGGAGACATTTTTTTCCCATTGGGATCCTCATTACTTATGCAAATTTCTGCAGCGAGCTTGGATTTCTACCCAGAAAATGAGTTTTTCTTTTCTACTACGTGGCCAGGCTGCAATTTTTTATCAAACTTTTATGCTCTGCTTTCCTTTTAAATATAAGTTCCCATTTCCTACCATCACTTTGTGAATGCACACGACTTACATTTGCAGAAACAGCCAGGTCAAATCTTGAATGCTTTGGTGCTTAGAAATTCCTTCTGCCAGATACCTTAAATCATCTCTCTCTAGTTCGACATTTCACAGATCACTAAGGCAGAGGAAAAATGCCACTAGTCTTCTTGCTAAAGCATAGCAAGTGTGACCTTTACTCCATTTCATAATAAGTTCTTCATCTCTCTGTGATACCACCTCAGCCTGGACCTTATTGTGCATATCGCTATCAGCATTTTGGTCAAAACCATTCAACACGCCTCTAGGAAGTTTTGACACTTTTCCACATCTTTCTGTCTTCCTGTGATCCCTCCATGCTTTTCCAACCTCTGCCCATTCCCCAATTACAAAGGCACTTCCACATTTTCAGGTATCTTAATAGCAGTACCTCACTCCTGGTGCAAATTTTCAGTATTAGTCCATTTTCAGGCTGCTATAAAGCACTACCTGAGACTGAGTAATTTATGAAGAAAATAGTTTTAATAAACTCACAGTTCCACAGGCTAAACTGGAAGTGTTACTGGGAGGCATCAGGACACACAATCATGGCGGAAGGGGAAGGGGAAGGGGAAGCAAGAACCTTCTTCACATGGTGGCAGGAGAGAGAGAGGAAGTGAGCGGGGAGGGGCCACACCTTTAAACCAACAGATCTCTTGAGAAGTTTATTACAAGAACAGCAAAGAGGAAGGACACCCCATGACCCAATCTCTTTATATTAGGCCTTTCCTTCAACATGTGAGGGTTACAATCTGGCATGAAATTCGAGTCAGAACACACAGCCAAACCATATCAACCTGCATAACTGAAAGATTTTATCCTTTGACCGACATCACCCAATTTTCTTCCTCCTCCCAGCCCCTGGGAACTACTATTCCACTCTGCTTCCAAGAGCTTGAGTATTTTAGATTCTACATATAAATGAGGTCATGCAACATTTGTCTTTCTGTGTCTGGCTTATTCCACTTAGCATAGTGTTCTCCATATATTCAAATGTAAGAATTTCCTTGTTTTTAAAGGCTGAATGATATTCAACTTTTTCTAGGTATAAGCCACATTTTATCTGTTTATTCATAGATGGACATTGACTTATTTTCCAAATCTAGG
>NW_022443366.1:0-3808 GCF_009761245.1 Sapajus apella
TGATCTTTGTTGCTTTAAAGTCTAATTTATCAGAGATGAGAATTGCAACTCCTGCTTTTTTTTGCTCTCCATTTGCTTGGTAAATCTTCCTCCATCCCTTTATTTTGAGCCTTTGTGTATCCTTGCATGTGAGATGGGTTTCCTGGATACAGCACACCGATGGGTTGTGTCTTTTTATCCAATTTGCCAGTCTGTGTCTTTTGATTGGGGCATTCAGTCCATTTACATTTAGGGTTAATATTGTTATGTGTGAATTTGATACTGCCATTTTGGTGCTAGCTGGCTGTTTTGCCCTTTAGTTCAGCTGGTACTTGTTGTTCCTTTATATGTGTAGAGCCTCTTTCAGGAGCTCTTGTAGAGCTGGCCTGGTGGTGACGAAATCTCTGAGTACTTGCATGTTCCCAAAGGACTTTATTTTTCCTTCACTTATGAAGCTTAGTTTGGCTGGATAGGAGATTCTGGGTTGAAAGTTCTTTTCTTTAAGGATGTTGAATATTGGCCCCCATTCTCTTCTGGCTTGTAGGGTTTCTGCTGAAAGATCTGCTGTGAGTCTGATGGGCTTCCCTTTATGGGTAACCCGACCTTTCTCTCTGGCTGCCCTTAGTATTTTCTCCTTCATTTCGACCCTGGTGAATCTGAGGATTATGTGCCTTGGGGTTGCTCTTCTTGACGAATATCTTTGTGGTGTTCTCTGTATTTCCTGGACTTGAATGTTTGCCTGCCTTGCTAGGTTGGGAAAGTTTTCCTGGATAATATCCTGAAGAGTATTTTCCAGCTTGGATTCATTCTCTTCGTCGCATTCGGGTACGCCTATCAAACGTAGATTAGGTCTTTTCACATAATCCCACATTTCTTGGAGACTTTGTTCATTCCTTTTTACCCTTTTTTCTCCAGTCTTGCCTTCCCGTATTATTTCATTGAGTTGATCTTCGACCTCTGATATCCTTTCTTCTGCTTGGTCAATTCGGCTGTTGATACTTGTGCATGCTTCACGAAGTTCTCGTGTTGCAGTTTTCAGCTCCATCAATTCACTTATATTCCTTTCTATTTTGTCCATTCTTGTTAGCATTTCGTCAAATCTTTTTTCAAGGTTCTTAGTTTCTTTGCATTTGGTTAGAACATGTTCTTTAAGTTCACAGAAGTTTCTTACTACCCACCTTCTGAATTCTGATTCTGTCATTTCATCACACTCATTCTCCATCCAACCTTGTTCCCTTGCTGGCGAGGAGTTGTGATCCCTTTTAGGAGGAGAGGTGTTCTGGTTTCGGGTGTTTTCATCCTTTTTGCGCCGGTTTCTTCCCATCCTTAAGGATTTATCCACCTGTCGACTTTGTAGTTGCTGGCTTTCAGATTGGGTCTCAAATCTTTCAGATTGACGTTCTGTTTGTTGATGATGAGGTTATTTCTGTTTCTTGGTTTTCCTTCTGACAGTCTGGCCCCTCTGCTGTAGGTCTGCTGAGGTTCACTCCAGGCCCTGCTTGCCTGGGGTTCACCTGCAGCAGCTGTTGAACAGCAAGGGTTGTTACCTGTTTTCTTCTTCTGCTGTCTTTGTCCCAGAAGGATACCCGCCTAGTGTCAATCTGATCTCTCTTTTATGAGGTGTCTTTTTGGATATATAGGGGTCAGGGAGCTGCTTGAGTAGACGGTCTTTTCTTTATAGGAGCTCAAATGGTGAGTTGTGAGCTCTGTTGTTGTTCATTCAGAGCTGCTGGGCAGGTACTTTTAGGTCTGCTGCAGGAGAACTCATAAACTGCTTTTTGTTCCCGGGTGCTCTGTCCCAGGGATTTAGGGCTTTATTTATGAGTTTCCGTTATGCTGCTGCCTTCTTTTTTTTTTTTTTTTTCCTTCAGACCTGTGCAGCCCAGCAAGGAGGCAGCCTAGTCACTGTCGGCCTATAGCAGCTTTGCTGAGCTGCTGTGGGCTGCACCCTGCTGCCGAGTGAACTTCCCTGCAGTCCTGTTTATATGGGTGTAGTTAGAACTGCTTTGGCGATGGTGGCCCGCCTCTGTTGGGGCGGAGTCTCTGCTGTGTCAGGTTGCCTTGGCAACGGCGGGCTGCCTCAGCAATGGCGGTTTGCCTTGGCAACGGCGGGCTGCCTCGGTAATGGCGGACGCCCCTCCCCCACATAACTGGACCATCCCGGGTTCAGCTGCACTTGCTGTGAAACTCTCAATCCAGAGTTTCTGGTTGCTGTTCTTTTGTTGGGGGTGGGGCCAGCCGAGCCTGATCGCCTGAATCCCTGCCTCAGAGCCTTTTTTAAGTTGGTGTTCCAGTCGCCTGTTGAAGAGGCGCCGGGGTCTGTTTGTTTACCCCTGCGGCCACTCACTGCGCTGGCTTAAACAGCAGCACTGAGGTTTGTGGCGCTTTTTCTTCTTTTTTTTTTTTTTTGCCCTGGAATCTACTGTCCTGGTTCTCTGCTCAGTCCCCTTTTTGAACCAGCATATGGGCGACTTCCCGTGGCTCCAATCGCCAGCCAAAAGGGCACCCAGACCGGTGTATTTTGTACGGAGAACCGCGGCTCCTGGGCGCTGACAAAGCAGCCGCGCGGGGCAAAGCAGCGGCGCTGGCCGGCGCTGGCCGGCACAGCTGCGCTGGCCGCAACAGCCGCGCTGGCAACCGTGGAGCTCCTCTGCCCGGGAATTTCCTAGTCTGTGGGCAATAAAAACGCGGCGTCCACTCACCCTCTGCGCTTTCACTGGGAGCTGCAATCCTGAGCTGTTCCTAAACGGCCATCTTGGATCCAACCCTCTTGAATATGTTTTATTTCTTTTTCTTGCCTGATTGCTCTGGCTAAATCTTCCAGTACTACATTGAATAAGAGTGGTGAGAGAGGCATCCTTCTCTAGTGCCGGATTTCAAGGGGAATGCTTCCAGTTTTTGCCCGTTCAGTATGATATTGGCTGTTGGTTTGTTGTAAATAGCTTTTATTATTTTGAGATATGTTCCGTCAATACCTAGTTTATTGAGGGTTTTTAGCATAAAGGGCTGTTGAATTTTGTCAAAGGCCTTCTCTGCATCAATTGAGATAATCATGTGGTTTTTGTCTTTGGTTCTGTTTATGTGGTGAATTACGTTTATAGACTTGCGTATGTTGAACCAGCCTTGCATCCCTGGGATGAAGCCTACTTGATCATGGTGGATAAGTTTTTGATGTGCTGTTGCAATCGACTTGCCAGTATTTTATTGAAGATTTTTGCATCTATGTTCATCATGGATATTGGCCTGAAGTTTTCTTTTCTTGTTGAGTCTCTGCCGGGTGTTGGTATCAGGATGATGTTGGTGTCATAAAATGATTTGGGAAGAATTCCCTCTTTTTGTATCATTTGGAATAGTTTCAGAAGGAATGGTACCAGCTCCTCTTTGTATGTCTGGTAGAATTCGGCTGTGAACCCGTCTGGACCTGGGCTTTTTTTTGGTGGTACGCTCTTAATTGCTGCCTGAACTTCAGACCTTGTTATGGGTCTGTTCAGGGTTTCGGCTTCTTCCTGGTTTAGGCTTGGGAGGAGGCAAGTGTGCAGGAACTTATCCATTTCTTCCAGGTTTATTAGTTTATGTGCATAGAGTTGTTTGCAATAATCTCTAATGATGGTTTGAATTTCTGTGTAATCTGTGGCAATATCCCCTTTATCATTTTTTATTGCATCAATTTGGTTATTCTCTCTTTTCTTTTCTGTTAATGTGGCTAGTGCTCTGTCTCTTTTGTTGATATTTTCAAAAAACTAGCTCCTGAATTTATAAAATTTTTGAAGAGTTTTTTGTGACTCTATCTCCTTCAGTTCTGCTCTGATCTTAGCTATTTCTTGTCTTC
>NW_022443367.1:0-3806 GCF_009761245.1 Sapajus apella
TGGAGAGGGGTGGGAACCAGCACCGCCTGCAGAACTCACAGTCCACACCTAAGTCCCCTTCACTGGCTAAGAGGCCCTGTCATGGGGACTCCACCTCCCGTTTGACATTGGAGGAAGGACGGTGGGGGATGCAGAAAGCTACGTGGAGCTCAGGGACCCTCCTGCATTCCCACCTGGCTCCTCCTCTTTGGTGGCGCTGGAAGGAGCAGGGGTAAGTCCTGTCTCTACCCTCTGGGTGACCCCATGTTTCTCAGAGCTGGTATCATTGATGATATCCCTCTCGGATCCTCCCATTGACGTGCCTGGAAAACAGCCCACAGCCCAGTGCCCTCCCAGCAGATGATGACTCTGGGGTGCTGGTCGGGTTATGCTTCAGGAATGACCACAGAAAATGAGCTCCATCTTCTGCTCTGAAAAGGGGGAGGTAGCAGAGCCCAGAATTCACATCCTAGACCACAGGGGTGTGGGTTTTCAATGTTAGTTGGCAACACCACTGCCAACCACTTCTAGAGGCATTTGCTTGTTTGCTTGCTTGTGTTTCTACAGCATCACGTGCTCAATATCCTTAAACTCAGGGGTGGAAGATTTCAGGGCAGGAGAGGGTGTTCTTTCCTGCTGTCATCTCTGGGGGCATCTGATGCTTGTGACTTTCAGATGATACTGAAATAGCCCCAACCCTGGGCACCAGGAGACAGGAGGCTCAGTCCTGGCTTTCTCTGCCTTCGTCTTGTCCTGCTGTGAGGCTTCCACAGGCACCCTGTGCCACTGGGCCATTCTCACCTGGGAATTGAGGGAGAACAATCTGCCCTTAAGGAAGAACAAAATGAGGCAAAGGGCCACTTGTGTTGAGGGCAGGATCCCTGAACTCAGAGAAATTTAGAAGCTGAAATAACTGGATTGGGAGCGGTGACTCACACCTGTAATCTCAGTACTTAGGAGGCCATGGCATGTGGATCACCTGAAGTCAGGAGTTTGTGACCAGCCTGGCCAGCATGGTGAAACCCCATATCCACTAAAAAAGTATAAAAACTAGCCCCACATAGTGGTTGGTGCCCATAATCCCAGCTACTCAGGAGGCTGAGGTAGGAGAATCACTTGAACCCAGGAGGCAGAGGTTGCAGTGAGCCAAGAACATGCCACTGCACTCCAGCGTGGGTGACAGAATGAGACTCCATCTGAAAAAAAAAAGAAGCTAGAATAACTAAATAACTAGTAGCACCACACTACCTGCTCTTGAGAAAGAATTCTTTTTTTTTTTTTTTTTTTTAAGCTGGAGTACTGCTATGTCACCAAGGCCTGAGTATAGAGGTGAGATCTTGGCTCACTGCAACCTCTGCCTCCTGTGTTCAAGGGATTCTGCCACCTCACCCACCCCACCCCCCATCAACTAACTGGGATTATAGGCATGGGCCACCATGCACAGATAATTTTGCTATTTTTAATAGAGATGGAATTTTGCCAGGTTGACCAGGCAGGTCGTGAAATGCTGATCTCAAAGGATTCACCCACCTCAGCCTCCCAAAATGCTGAGATCACAGGTGTTAACCACCATGCCTGGCCTGGAAAAAGGACTATAAATGACACAATGTGGGAAGAGCAAGCTTGTGAAGACCTGCCCTGGCTGAGGTAGCTCATGCAAGTCAGTCTCTCTGAGCCTCAGTCTCTTGTTCTGTGAAATGGGATGACCATAATAGCTCCTTCACAAGACAAGTGGCAGGTCAGATGTGAGAATGCACAGGGAGGCCCTTTGCAACTGGATAAGCTCCATACAGATCTGGAAAGGGGAAGGAGAGAAATAAGGAGGGGCTTCCACGGCTGCATAGGGCATCTTTTGGCTGGGTGAGTTCTGAGTTCCAAAGCTGGGGAGGAGACTCAAATCTTCAAGAGCTCTTCCAACTTCGAGATTCCCTGATGGATTCAGGGCTATGGGAGGAAGGGCTTGTGGTTCATGTCTGTTGCCGGGATTTCTGTTTCTTGGTTTGTATCTCTGCTGCAGGTCCAAGGAGCTTTGGTAATACCCTGAGTCTGTGTTCTTCGTCCCCACAGACCTGGGGGAGCCCCAAGGCCCAGGAAGAGGGGAGGGCCAAGAATGGGTTGGTTCCCTCTAGTGGTCAGTGTTAGCACTGCATCCAGCTGCCTCAGGCGGGGCCAGGGCTCAGCAAAGGTGAAATTCAGGTCTGAATCATGCCCAGAACCCCCAGAATCTATTGGCTGTGGTTGACTCCTTGTCCCAGCACACACATTCTCTTTGCTGAGTGGAGAGAAACCATGTGGTAAGGCGGAAAGGGATAGGATAGAGAGTGGGATGAGGTCCATGGGCATCTCAAGGACTGGCTATCCTGACATCCTTTCCCACCTTCAGGTTGACCACCATGACATGCTGCCAGAGGGCACCCACCTGCCCCTTAAAGAGAGGCCAGGATGGGTGGTGCCTCTGGCTGACACTCTGTGCACAACCCTCACAGCGCTGGTGACGGTGGGAAGGGAAAGATGACAGGCCAGGGGGCATGATACCAGCATGTGTGAGAGAAGCTTCCAAATTATCCATTAGCACAGGCACGTCCGTGGCCCCCCTTGCACGAACGTGCATAGAAACAGGTGGGGGCCAGCAGGCAGAGAGAAGGGGCGAGTGTATAAAAGGGCCCACAAGAGACCAGCTCCAGGATCCCAAGGCCCAACTCCCCAAACCACTGAGAGTCCTGCGGACAGCTCACCCAGCTGCAATGGCTACAGGTAAGAGCCCCTAAAATCCCTTTGAGCAGGATGTGTCTGGACAGGAGAGGTGGCACCCTGTAGATGGGACGGGGGCACCAGTCCTCAGGTTTGGGGCTTCTGGATGTGAGTATCACCATCTAAGCCCAGATATTTGGCCAATCTCAGAATGTTCCTGGTCCCTGGAGGGAGACTAAAAAAAAACTGCCCCTGAGCAAGAGCCCTGGCCTTCTGCTCTCCGGCTCCCTCCCTTCCTCTCCGGTTTCTACCCAGGCTCCCGGATGTCCCTGCTCCTCGCTCTTGCCCTGCTCTGCCTGCCCTGGCTTCAAGAGACTGGTGCCTTTCCAAGAATTCCCTTATCCAGGCTTTTTGGCGACGCTATGCTCCGTGCCCATCAGCTGCACCAGCTGGGCTTTGACACCTACCAGGAGTTTGTAAGCTCTTGGGGAATAGGTGCCCATCAGGGGTGGCAGGAAGGGGTGACTTTCCCCTGTTAGGAAGTAATGGGAGGAGATGAAGGAGCTCAGGTTTGTTTTCTGAAGTGAAGATGCAGGCAGATGATCATATACTGAGTGAGGTCCCAGAAAAGTAAGAGTGGGAGCTGGTCACCAGCACAGACCTTGATGGGGGATCCTTCTGCTAGGAAGAAAATTATGTCCCAAAAGAACAGAAGTATTTCTTCCTGCGCAACCCCAAGACCTTCTTCTGCTTCTCAGAGTCTATCCCGACACCCTCCAACAAGGAGGAAGTGCTGGCAAAATCCGTGAGTGATCGCCCTCTCCCCAGGCAGGGATGGGGGAAGCCGGTGGTCAGAGCCCCCGGGCTGCACACCCACTGCCAGTCCTTTCCCTGCAGAACCTAGAGCTGCTCCACATCTGCCTGTTCCTCATCCAGTCCTGGCTGGAACCCATGCAGCTCCTCGGCACTGTCTTTGCCAACAGCCAACGGCATAACATCTTGGACACCGATGTCTATGAGTACTTAAAGGACCTAGAGGAAGGCATCCAAATTCTGATGGGGGTGAGTGTGGCACCAGGGGTCCCCAATCCTGGGTCCCCACTGGCTTCCAGAGCTGGGGGAAAGAAACACTGCTG
>NW_022443368.1:0-2769 GCF_009761245.1 Sapajus apella
GGCAAACATTCAAGTCCAGGAAATACAGAGAACACCACAAAGATATTCGTCAAGAAGAGCAACCCCAAGGCACATAATCGTCAGATTCACCAGGGTTGAAATGAAGGAGAAAATACTAAGGGCAGCCAGAGAGAAAGGTCTGGTTACCCACAAAGGGAAGCCCATCAGACTCACAGCAGATCTCTCAGCAGAAACCCTACAAGCCAGAAGAGAATGGGGGCCAATATTCAACATCCTTAAAGAAAAGAACTTTCAACCCAGAATCTCCTATCCAGCCAAACTAAGCTTCATAAGTGAAGGAAAAATAAAATCCTTTGGGAACATGCAAGTACTCAGAGATTTCGTCACCACCAGGCCAGCTCTACAAGAGCTCCTGAAAGAGGCTCTACACATATAAAGGAACAACAAGTACCAGCTCAACTAAAGGGCAAAACAGCCAGCTAGCACCAAAATGGCAGTATCAAATTCACACATAACAATATTAACCCTAAATGTAAATGGACTAAATGCCCCAATCAAAAGACACAGACTGACAAATGGGATAAAAAGACAAAACCCATCGGTGTGCTGTATCCAGGAAACCCATCTCACATGCAAGGATACACAAAGGCTCAAAATAAAGGGATGGAGGAAGATTTACCAAGCAAATGGAGAGCAAAAAAAAGCAGGAGTTGCAATTCTCATCTCTGATAAATTACACTTTAAAGCAACAAAGATCATAAGAGACAAAGAGGGACATTACATAATGGTAAAAGGATCAATGCAACAAGAAGAGCTAACGATCCTAAATATATACGCACCCAATACAGGAGCACCCAGATACATAAGGCAAGTTCTTAATGACTTACAAAGGGACTTAGACTCCCACACAATAATAGTGGGAGACTTTAACACCCCATTGTCAACATTAGACAGATCAACCAGACAGAAAATTAACAAGGATATCCAGGACTTCAACTCAGACCTGGACCAAGCAAACCTAATAGACATTTACAGAACTCTCCACCCAAAATCCACAGAATATACATTCTTCTCAGCACCACATCACACCTACTCTAAAATTGACCACATAATTGGGAGTAAATCACTCCTCAGCAAATGCAAAAGAACGGAAATCATAACAAACAGTCTCTCAGACCACAGTGCAATCAAGTTAGAACTCAGAATTCAAAAACTAACTCAGAACCGCACAGCTTCATGGAAACTGAACAACTTGCTCTTGAATGTTGACTGGATAAACAATGAAATGAAGGCAGAAATAAAGATGTTCTTCGAAACCAACGAGAATGAAGACACAACATACCACAATCTCTGGGACACATTTAAAGCAGTATCTAGAGGAAAATATATAGCAATAAGTGCCCACATGAGAAGCAAGGAGAGATCAAAAATTGACGCCCTATCGTCAAAACTGAAAGAGCTAGAGGAGCAAGATCAAAAAAACTCAAAGACTAGCAGAAGACAAGAAATAGCTAAGATCAGAGCAGAACTGAAGGAGATAGAGACACAAAAAACCCTTCAAAAAATCAATAATCCAGGAGCTGGTTTTTTGAAAAGATCAACAAAATAGACAGACCACTAGCCAGATTAATAAAAAAGAAAAGAGAGAATAACCAAATTCATGCAATAAAAAACGATAAAGGGGATATCACCACAGATTCCACAGAAATTCAAAACATCATCAGAGATTATTACAAACAACTCTATGCACACAAACTAATAAACCTGGAAGAAATGGATAAATTCCTGGACACTTGCCTCCTGCCAAGCCTAAACCAGGAAGAAGCCGAAACCCTGAACAGACCCATAACAAGGTCTGAAGTTGAGGCAGCAATTAAGAGCTTACCACCCAAAAAAAGCCCAGGTCCAGATGGGTTCACAGCTGAATTCTACCAGACATACAAAGAGGAGCTGGTACCATTTCTTCTGAAACTATTCCAAACAATACAAAAAGAGGGAATTCTTCCCAAATCATTTTATGACACCAACATCATCCTGATTCCAAAACCCGGCAGAGACTCAACAAGAAAAGAAAACTTCAGGCCAATATCCATGATGAACATAGATGCAAAAATCTTCAATAAAATACTGACAAGCCGATTGCAACAGCACATCAAAAAGCTTATCCACCATGATCAAGTAGGTTTCATCCCGGGGATGCAAGGCTGGTTCAACATACGCAAGTCTATAAACATAATTCACCACATAAACAGAACCAAAGACAAAAACCACATGATGATCTCAATTGATGCAGAGAAGGCCTTTGACAAAATTCAACAGCCCTTTATGCTAAAAACACTCAGTAAGCTAGGTATCAATGGAACGTATCTCAAAATAATAAAAGCTATTTATGACAAACCAACAGCCAATATCATACTGAATGGGCAAAACCTGGAAGCATTCCCCTTGAAATGTGGCACCAGACAAGGATGCCCGCTCTCACCACTGCTATTCAATATAGTATTAGAAGTTCTAGCCAGAGCAATCAGGAAAGAAAAAGAAATAAAGGGCATTCAAATAGGAAAGGAGGAAGTCAAATTGTCTCTATTTGCAGACGACATGATTGTATATCTAGAAGACCCCATCGTCTCAGCCCCAAACCTCCTGAAACTGATAAGCAAGTTCAGCAAAGTCTCAGGATACAGAATCAATGTGCAAAAATCACATGCATTCCTATACACCAGTAACAGACTTAAAGAGAGCCAAATCAAGAACAAACTTCCTTTCACAATTGCCACAAAGAGAATAAAATACCTAGGAATACAACTA
>NW_022443368.1:2869-3806 GCF_009761245.1 Sapajus apella
GCATTCCTATACACCAATAACAGACTTAAAGAGAGCCAAATCAAGAACAAACTTCCATTCACAATTGCCACAAAGAGAATAAAATACCTAGGAATACAACTAACAAGGAATGTAAAGGACCTCTTCAAGGAGAACTACAAGCCACTGCTCAACGAAATAAGAGAGGACACAAACAGATGGAGAAACATCCCATGTTCATGGTTAGGAAGAATCAATATCGTGAAAATGGCCATACTGCCCAAAGTAATTTACAGATTCAATGCTATCCCCATCAAGCTACCAATGACCTTCTTTGCAGAACTGGAAAAAACCACCTTAAACTTCATATGGAACCAAAAGAGAGCCCGCATAGCCAAGTCAATTCTAAGCAAAAAGAACAAAGCGGGGGGCATCACACTACCAGACTTCAAACTATACTACAGGGCTACAGTAATCAAAACAGCATGGTACTGGTACCAAAACAGAGATATAGACCAATGGAACAGAACAGAGGTCTCGGAGGCAACACAACATATCTACAACCATCTGATCTTTGACAAACGAGACAAAAACAAGCAATGGGGAAAGGATTCCCTGTTCAATAAATGGTGTTGGGAAAGCTGGCTAGCCATGTGCAGAAAGCAGAAACTGGACCCCTTCCTGACACCTTACACTAAAATTAACTCCAGATGGATTAAAGACTTAAACATAAGACCTAACACCATAAAAACCCTAGAAGAAAATCTAGGCAAAACCATTCATGACGTAGGTGTAGGCAAGGACTTCATGACCAAAACGCCAAACGCATTGACAACAAAAGCCAAAATAGACAAATGGGACCTAATCAAACTCCACAGCTTCTGCACAGCAAAAGAAACAATCATTAGAGTGAATCGGCAACCAACAGATTGGGAAAAAATTTTTGCAGTTTACCCATCTGACAAAGGGCTGATATCCA
>NW_022443369.1:0-1810 GCF_009761245.1 Sapajus apella
TTTCTCATTACATCTTTTAGTCTCAGTCACTCTGGAATATCCAAACGAAGATTTTGGAAGAAACGTTTTTCTAACTCGCTGAATCTAAACATAGATGCAACTTCCTAAGGTGAACGAACACAAAGCAGAGCAGGTTGAAATAGACGTTTCTCCAGTGTTTTAAATGCAGTCTTACTGGTAGTTCTCATATGGCTGTATATGGCTGGAAATATCTGTTTTCAGATTCACCAAGGAAAGGATTTCTTAACTGCTGCAAACACACATCAGTTTAACTCTGAATGTAGATTGTGCAGCTTCACAACCATTCTGCTAGATAGCTGCGTTTCTGTTTTAGAGCAAGATGTCTCTCATTACAGCCTACAGGCTCTTTCACACTGGAATATCCAGACGCTGCTTTTAGAAGAAACGTGTTTCTAACTCACTGAATCTAAACATAGATGGAACTTCCTAAGGTGAACCAACACAAAGCAGAGCAGTTTGAAAGAGATTTTTCTCCAGTGTTTTAAATGCAGTCTTACTGGTAGTTCTCATATGGCTGTATATGGCTGGAAATATCTGTTTCCAGATTCTCGAAGCAAAGGATTTCTGAACTGCTGCAATCACACATCAGTTTAACACTGTAAGTTGATTTTACAGCTTGACAAGCATTCTGCTAGATAGCTGCGTTTTGTTTTAGAGCAAGATGTTTCTGATTACGGCCTACAGGCTCCTTCACACAGGAATATCCAAATGCAGCTTTTAGAAGAAACTTGTTTCTAACTCGCTGAATCTAAACATAGATGCAACTTCCTAAGATGAATGAATACAAAGCAGAGAATTTTGAACTAGACCTTTCTCCTGGGTTTTAAACGCAGTCTTATAGGTAGTTCTCAAATGCCTGCATATGGCTGGAAATATCTGTTTCCAGATTTTCGAAGCAAAGGATTTCTGAACTGCTGCAAACACACATCAGTTTAACTTTGTAAGTTGATTGTGCAGCTTGACAACCATTGTGCTAGATAGCTGTGTTTTTGTTTTAGAGCAAGATGTCTCTCATTACGGCATACAGGCTCTTTCACACTGGAATATCCAAACGCCGCTTTTAGAAGAAACGTGTTTCTTACTCGCTGAATGTAAACATAGATGCAACTTCCTAAGGCGAACGAGCACAAAGCAGAGCAGTTTGAACTAGATGTTTCTCGTGTGTTTAAACGCAGTCTTACTGCTAGGTCTTAAATGCCTGTGTAAGGCTGGAAATATCTGTTTCCAGATTCCCCAAAGAAAAGATTTCAGAAACTCTGCACACACACATCAATTTAGCTCCACAAGATGATTTGACAGCTTCACAACCATTCTGCTAGATAGCTGCGTTTTTGTTTTAGAGCAAGATATTTCTCATTACAGCCTTAAGTCTCAATCACTCTGGAATATCCAATCGCAGATTTTAGAAGAAACGTTTTGCCAACTCGCTGAATCAAAACATACATGGACCTTCCTAAGGTGAACGAACACAAAGCAGAGCAGTTTGAACTAGACGTTTATCCTGTGTTTTAAACGCAGTCTTACTGGTAGTTCTCTTATGCCTGTATATGGCTGGAAATATCTGTTTCCATATTCTCGAAGCAAAAGATTTCTGAACTCGTGCAAACACACATCAGTTTAACTCTGTAAGATGAATGTACCGCTTGACAACCATTCTGCTAGATAGCTGCGTTTTTGTTTTAGAGCAAGATATTTCTCATTACGGCCTTTAGTCTCAGTCATTCTGGAATATCCAAACGCAGCTTTTAGAAGAAACGTGTTTCTAACTCGCTGAATCTAAACATAGAAG
>NW_022443369.1:1820-3805 GCF_009761245.1 Sapajus apella
ACGCTTCTTTTAGAAGAAACGTGTTTCTAACTCGCTGAATCTAAACAGAGATGCAACTTCCTAACGTGAACGAACACAAAACAGAGCAGTTTGAACTTCATGTTTCCAATGTGTTTTAAACGCAGTCTTACTGCTAGTTCATATAAGCCTGCATATGGCTGGAAATATCTGCTTCCAGATACTCCAACGAAAGGATTTCTGAACTACTGCACACAAAGTTCAGTTTAACTCTGTAAGAAGATTGTACAGCTTGACAACCATTCTGCTAGATAGCTGCTTTTTTTGTTTTAGAGCAAGATATTTCTCATTACGGCCTTTAGTGTCAGTCATTCTGTAATTTCCAAACGCAGCTTTTAGAAGAAACGTGTTTCTAACTCGCTGAATCTAAGCATAGATACATCTTCCTAAGGTGAACGAACACAAAGCAGAGCAGTTTGAACAGACGTTTCTCCTGTGTTTTAAAAACAGTCTTACAGCTACGTCTTATGTGCCTGGGTAAGGCTGGAAATATCTGTTTCCAGATTCCCCAAAAAAAAGATTTCAGAACCTCTGCAAACACACATCAATTTAACTCCATAAGTTGATTTTACAGCCTGACAACCATTCTGCTAGATAGCTGCGTTTTTGTTTTAGAGCAAGGTGTTTCTGATTACGGCCTGCAGGCTCTTTCACACTGGAATATCCAAACGCTTATTTTAGAAGAAACGTGTTTCTAACTCGCTGAATCTAAACATAGATGCAACTTCTTAAGGTGTACGAACACAAAGCAGAGCAGTTTGACCTAGACGTTTCTCCTGGGTTTTAAACGCAGTCTTACTGCTAAGTCTTGAATGCCTGGGTAAGGCTGGAATTATCTGTTTCCAGATTAACCAAAGAAAAGATTACAGAACCTCTGCACACACACATCAATTTAACTACATAAGATGATTTTACAGCTTGACAACCATTCTGCTAGATAGCTACGTTTTTGTTTTAGAGCAAGATATTTCTCATTACAGCGTTTAGTCTCAGTCACTCTGGAATATCTAAACGCAGATATTAGAAGATACGTTTTTCTAACTCGCTGAATCTAAGCATAGATGCAACTTCCTAAGATGAACGAACACAAAGCAGAGCAGTTTGAAATAAACGTTTCTCCTGGGTTTTAAACGCAGTCTTACTGGTATTTCTCATATGCCTGTATATGGCTGGAAATAAATGTTTCCAGCTTCTCGAAGCAAAGGATTTCCGAACTGCTGCAAACACACATCAGTTTAACTCTGTAAGTTGATTGTGCAGCTTGATAACAATTCTGCTAGATAGCTGCTTTTTTTTTCAGAGGAAATGTTTCAGATTTAGGCCTATAGGCTCTTTCACACTGGAATAACCAAACGCTGCTTTTAGGAGAAACGTGTTTCTAACTCGCTGAATCTAAACAAAGATGCAAATTCCTAAGGTGAACGAACACAAAGCAGAGCAGTTTGAACTAGATGTTTCTCCTGTGTTTTAAACGCAGTCTTACTGCTAGTTCTTATAAGACTATATATGGCTGGAAATGTCTGTTTCCATATTCTCCAACGAAAGGATTTCTGAACTACTGCACACACACGTCAGTTTAACTGTGTAAGAAAATTGTACAGCTTGACAACCATTCTGCTAGATAGCTGCGTTTTTGTTTTAGACCAAGATATTTCTCATTACGGCCTTTAGTCTCAGTCATTCAGGAATATCCAAATGCAGCTTTTAGAAGAAACGTGTTTCTAACTCGCTGAATCTAAACATACATGCAACTTCCTAAAGTGAACGAACACAGAGCAGACCATTTTGAACTAGACGTTTCTCCAGTGTTTTCAACGCAGTCTTACTGCTAGGTCGTAAATGCCTGGGTAAGGCTGGAAATGTCTGTTTCCAGATTCCCCAAAGAAAAGATTTCAGAACCTCTGCACACACACATCAATTTAACTCCACAAGATGATTTTACAGCTTGACAACCATTCTGCTAGATA
>NW_022443370.1:0-3805 GCF_009761245.1 Sapajus apella
TCTAGTTCTGATGTGCCTGTATGCTGGTGGAAATATCTGTTTCCAGACTCTCCAAAGAAAAGATTTCTGAACTGCTGCACACACATATCAGTTTAACTCTGTAAGTTGACTGTACAGCTTAACAACCATTCTGTTACATAGCTGCGTTTTTTTTTAGACCTAGATATTTCTCATTACAGCCTATAGTCTAAATCACTGTGTAATATCCAAAGGCAGCTTTGAGAAGAAACGTTTTTCTAATTCGCTGAATCTAAACATAAATGCAACTTCCGAAGGTGAGCAAACACAAAGCAGAGCTGTCTGAACTAGACGTTTCTCCCGTGTTTTAAACGCAGTCTTACGGCTAGTTCTTATATGCCTGTATACGTCTGGAAACATCTCCTTCCCTATTGTGCAAAGAAAGGATTTCTGAACTGCTGCACTTACACATCACTTTAACTCTGTAAGTTCATTGTACAGCTTAACAACCATTCTGCTAGATAGCTGCGTTTTTGTTTTAGACCAACATATTTCTCTTTACAGCCTATAGTCTCAGTGACTCTGGAATATCCAAATGCAGCTTTTGGAAGAATCGTGTTTCTAACTCGCTTAATCTAAACATAGATGCCACTTGCTAAGGTGAGCAAACACAAAGAAGAGCAGTTTGAACTCGACGTCTCTCCCGTGTTTTAAACGCAGTCTTACTGCTTGTTCTCATATGCCTGTATATGGATGGAAATATCTGTTTCCGGATTCTAAAAAGAAAAGTTTTCTGAACTGCTGCACACACACATCAGTTTAGCTCTGTAACTTGATTGTAGAGCTTGGCAGACATTCTGCTAGATAGCTAAGTTATGTTGTAGAGTAAGATATTTCTGATTACATCTTATAGTCTCATTCACTAAGGAAAATCCAAACGAAGATTTCAGAAGAAACGTGTTTCTAACTCGCTGAATCTTAACAAAGATGCAACTTCCTAAGGTGAACGAACAGAAAGCGGAGCAGCTTGAACTAGAATTTTCCCCGAGTTTTAAACGCAGTCTTACGGCTAGTTTTTATATGCCTGTACATGGCTGGAAATATCTGTTTCCAGGTTCTCCAAAGAAAGGATTTCTGAACTGCTGCACACACACATCACTTTAACTCTGTTAGTTGACTGTACAGCTTTACAACCATTCTGCTAGATAGCTGCGTTTTCCTTTTAGAGCAAGATATTTCTCATTACAGCCTACAGTCTTATTCACTCTGGAATATCCAAACTCAGCTTTTAGAAGAAACGGTTTTCTAACTCTCTGAATCAAAACATAGTTGCAACTTCCTAAGGTGAGTGAACACAAAACAGAGCAGTTTGAAAGCGATGTTCCTCCTGTGTTTTAAACGCAATCTTACTGCTACTTCTTATGTGCCTGTATATGGCTGGAAATATCTGTTTCCAGATTCTGCAAAGAAATCATTTCTGAACTGCTGTTCTCACACATCAATTTAACTCTGTAAGTTGATTGTAGAGCTTGACAACAATTCTGCTAGATAGCTGCGTTTTTGTTTTATTGCCAGATATTTCTCATTACAGCCTATAGTCTCATTCACTCTGGAATATCCAACCTCAGCTTTTAGAAGAAACGGTTTTCTGACAGGCTGTATCTAAACATAGATTCAACTTCCTAAGGTAAACGAACACAAAGCAGAGCAGTTTGAAATAGACGTTTCCGCTGTGTTTAAATCACAGTCTTACTTCTCGTTCTCATATGCCTGTATATGGCTTAAAATACCAGATTCTCCAAAGAAAAGATTTCTTAACTGCTGCACACACCCATCACTTTAACTCTGTAAGTTTATTGTCCAGCTTCACAACCATTCTCCTAGATAGCTGTGTTTTTGATTTAGAGCAAGATACTTCTCATTAGAGCCTATAGTCTCATTCTCTCTAGAATATCCAAACGCAGCTTTTCGAAGAAAAGTGTTTCTAACAAGCTGAAGCTAAACAGAGATGCAACTTCCTAAGGTGAGCGAACACAAAGCAAAGCAGTTTGAACTAGACGTTTCTGCTGTGTTTCAAAGGCAGTGTTACTTCTAGTTCTGCGTTGCCTGTATGCTGGTGGAAATATCTGTTTCCAGATTCTCCAAAGAAAAGATTTCTGAACTGCTGCACACACACATCAGCTTAACTCTGTAAATTGATTATACAGCTTGACAAGTATTCTGCTAGATAGCTGTGTTTTTCCTTTAGAGCAAGATATTTCTCATTACAGCCTACTACAATCTCATTCAATCTGAACTATCCAAAAGCACCTTTTAGAAGAACCGTGTTTCTAACTTGCTGAATGTAAACAAAGACGCAACATCTAAGATGAAGGAACAGAAAGCAGAGCAGTTTGAACTAGACTTTTCTCCCGAGTTCTAAACGCAGTCTTAGGGCTAGTGTTTATATGCCTGTACATGGCTGGAAGTATCTGTTTCCAGGTTCTACAAAGAAAGGATTTCTGAACTGCTGCACACAGACATCATTTTAACTCTGTAAGCTGACTGTACAGCTTGACAACCATTCTGCTAGATAGCTGTGTTTTTGTTTTACACCAAGATATTTCTCATTACAGCCTATAGTCACAGTCACTCTGGAATATCCAAATGCAGCTTTTAGAAGAAACAGGTTTCTAACTCGCTGAATCTCAACATTGATTGAAATTCCTAAGGTGAGCAAACACAAAGCTGAGCAGTTTGAACTAGACGTTTCTCCCGTGTTTTAAACTCAATGTTGCTTCTAGTTCTCATGTGCCTGTATACGGCTGGAAATATCTGTTTCCGGATTCTCCAAAGAAAGGATTTCTGAACTGCTGCACACACACGTCAGTTTAACTCTGTAAGTTGATTGTACAGCTTAACAACCATTCTGTTACATAGCTGCGTTTTTTTTTTTAGATCAAGATTTTTCTGATTACAGCCTATAGTCTAAATCACTCTTAATATCCAAACGCAGCTTTGAGAAGAAACGTTTTTCTAACTCGCTGAATCTAAACATAAATGCAACTTCCTAAGGTGAGCGAACACAAAGCAGAGCAGTTTGAACTAGACGTTTCTCCCGTGTTTTAAACGCAGTCTTACTGCTAGTTCTTATATGCCTGTATACGTCCGAAATTATCTCCTTCCCTATTGTGCAAAGAAAGGATTTCTGAACTGCTGCACTTACACATCAGTTTAACTCTGTAAGTTGATTGTACAGCTTAACAACCGTTCTGCTAGATAGCTGCGTTTTTGTTTTAGACCAACACATTTCTCTATACAGCCTATAGTCTCAGTCACTCTGGAATATCCAAAATCAGCTTTTAGAAGAAACGGTTTTCTAACTGGCTGTATCTAAACATAGATGCAACTTCCTAAGGTAAACGAACACAAAGCAGAGCAGTTTGAAAGAGACATTTCCCCTGTGTTTTAATCGCAGTCTCACTTCTCGTTCTCATATGCCTGTATAGGGCTTAAAATACCAGATTCTCCAAAGAAAAGATTTCTTAACTGCTGCACACACCCATCACTTTAATTCGGTAAGTTGATTGTCCAGCTTCACAACCATTCTGCTAGATAGCTGCGTTTTTGTTTCAGAGCAAGGTATTTCTCATTAGAGTCTATAGTCTCATTCTCTCTAGAATATCCAAACGCTGCTTTTAGAAGAAAAGTGTTTCTAACAAGCTGAAGTTAAACATAGAAGCAACTTCCTAAGGTGAGCGAACACAAAGCAAAGCAGTTTGAACTAGACGTTTCTGCTGTGTTTCAAACGCAGTGTTACTTCTAGTTCTGATGTGCCTGTATGCTGGTGGAAATATCTGTTTCCAGA
>NW_022443371.1:0-3804 GCF_009761245.1 Sapajus apella
TGCCTCCTTGCTGGGCTGGGCAGATCTGAAGGGAAAAAAAAAAAAAAGAAGACAGCAGCATAACAGAAACTCATAAATAAAGCCCTAAATCCCTGGGTCAGAGCACCTGGGAACAAAAAGCAGTTTATAAGTTCTGCTGCAGCAGACCTAAAAGTACCTGCCCAGCAGCACTGAATGAACAACAACAGAGCTCACAGCTCACCATTTGAGCTCCTATAAAGAAGAGACCATCCCCTCAAGCAGCTCCCTGACACCTATATATCCAAAGAGACACCTCATAAAAGAGAAATCAGATAGACACTAGGTGGGTACCCTTCTGGGACAAAGATAGCAGAAAAAGAAAACTGGTAACAACCCTTACTGTTCAGTAGCTGCTGCAGGTGAACCCCAGGCAAGTAGGACCTGGAGTGAACCTCAGCAGACCTACAACAGAGGGGCCAGACTGTCAGAAGGAAAACCAAGAAACAGAAATAACCTCATCATCAACAAACAGAACGTCAATCTGAAAGATTTGAGACCCAATCTGAAAGCCAGCAACTACAAAGTCGACAGGTGGATAAATCCTTAAAGATGGGAAGAAACCAACGCAAAAAGGAAGAAAACACCCGAAACCAGAACACCTCTCTTCCTACAAGGGATCACAACTCCTCACCAGCAAGGGAACAAGGTTGGAGGGAGAACAAGTGTGATGAAAGGACAGAATCAGGCTTCAGAAGGTGGGTAGTAAGAAACTTCTGTGAACTTAAAGAACATGTTCTAACCAAATGCAAAGAAACTAAGAACCTTTAAAAAAGATTTGACAAAATGCTAATGGCAATGGACAAAATAGAAAGGAATATAAGTGAATTGATGGAGCTGAAAAACGCAACACGAGAACTTCGTGATGCACAAGTATCAACAGCTGAATTGACCAAGCAGAAGAACGGATATCAGAGGTGGAAGATCAACTCAATGAAATAAAACGGGAAGGCAAGACTGGAGAAAAAAGGGTAAAAAGGAATGAACAAAGTATCCAGGAAATGTGGGACTATGTGAAAAGACCTAATCTACGTTTGATAGGCGTACCTGAATGTGACGAAGAGAATGAATCCAAGCTGGAAAATGCTCTTCAGGATATTATCCAGGAAAACTTCCCCAAACTAGCAAGGCAGGCAAACATTCAACTCCAGGAAATACAGAGAACACCACAAAGATATTCGTCAAGAAGAGCAACCCCAAGGCACGTAATCGTCAGATTCACCAGGGTCGAAATGAAGGAGAAAATACTAAGGGCAGCCAGAGAGAAAGGTCGGGTTACCCATAAAGGGAAGCCCATCAGACTCACAGCAGATCTCTCAGCAGAAACCCTACAAGCCAGAAGAGAGTAGGGGCCAATATTCAACATCCTTAAAGAAAAGAACTTTCAACCCAGAATCTCCTATCCAGCCAAACTAAGCTTCATACGTGAAGGAAAAATAAAATCCTTTCGGAACATGCAAGTACTCAGAGATTTCATCACCACCAGGCCAGCTCTACAAGAGCTCCTGAAAGAGGCTCTACACATATAAAGGAACAACAAGTACCAGCTCAAATAAAGGGCAAAATGCCCAGCTAGCACCAAAATGGCAGTATCAAATTCGCACATAACAATATTAACCCTAAATGTAAATGGACTAAATGCCCCAATCAAAAGACACAGACTGGCAAATTGGATAAAAAGACAAAACCCATCGGTGTGCTGTATCCAGGAAACCCATCTCACATGCAAGGATACACAAAGGCTCAAAATAAAGGGATGGAGGAAGATTTACCAAGCAAATGGAGAGCAAAAAAAAGCAGGAGTTGCAATTCTCATCTCTGATAAATTAGATTTTAAAGCAACAAAGATCATAAGAGACAAAGAGGGACATAACATAATGGTCAAAGGATCAATGCAACAAGAAGAGCTAACGATCCTAAATATACACGCACCCAATGCAGGAGCACCGAGATACATAAGGCAAGTTCTTAATGACTTACAAAGAGACTTGGACTCCCACACAATAATAGTGGGAGACTTTAACACACCATTGTCAACATTAGACAGATCAAACCAGACAGAAAATTAACAAGGATATCCAGGACTTGAACTCAGACCTGGACCAAGCAAACCTAATAGACATTTACAGAACTCTCCACCCCAAAGCCACAGAATATACATTCTTCTCAGCACCACATCACACCTACTCTAAAATTGACCACATAATTGGGAGTAAATCACTCCTCAGCAAATTCAAAAGAACGGAAATCATAACAAACAGTCTCTCAGACCACAGTGCAATCAAGTTAGAACTCAGAATTCAAAAACTAACCCAGAACCACACAGCTTCATGGAAGCTGAACAACTTGCTCTTGAATGTTGACTGGATAAACAATGAAATGAGGACAGAAATAAAGATGTTCTTCAAAACCAACGAGAATGAAGACACAACATACCAGAATCTCTGGGACACATTTAAAGCAGTCTCTAGAGGAAAATATATAGCAATAAGTGCCCACATGACAAGCAAGGAGAGATCAAAAATTGACCCCCTATTGTCAAAACTCAAAGAACTAGAGGAGCAAGATCAAAAAAACTCAAAGTCTAGCAGAAGACAAGAAATAGCTAAGATCGGAGCAGAACTGAAGGATATAGAGACACAAAAAACCCTTCAAAAAATCAATAAATCCAGGAGCTGGTTTTTTGAAAAGATCAACAAAATAGACAGACCACTAGCCAGATTAATAAAAAAGAAAAGAGAGAATAACCACATTGATGCAATAAAAAACAATAAAGGGGATATCACCACAGTTTCCACAGAAATTCAAACCATCATCAGAAATTATTACAGACAACTCTATGCACACAAACTAATAAACCTGGAAGAAATGGATAAATTCCTGGACACTTGCCTCCTGCCAAGCCTAAAAGAGGAAGAAGCTGAAACCCTGAACAGACCGATAACAAGGTCTGAAGTTGAGGCAGCAATTAAGAGCTTGCCACCCAAAAAAAGCCCAGGTCCAGATGGGTTCACAGCTGAATTCTACCAGACATACAAAGAGGAGCTGGTATCATTCGTTCTGAAACTATTCCAAACAATACAAAAAGAGGGAATTCTTCCCAAATCATTTTATGACACCAACATCATCCTGATCCCAAAACCCGGCAGAGACTCAACAAGAAAAGAAAACTTCAGGCCAATATCCATGATGAACATAGATGCAAAAATCTTCAATAAAATACTGACAAGCCGATGGCAACAGCACATCAAAAAGCTTATCCACCATGATCAAGTAGGCTTCATGCCGGGGATGCAAGGCTGGTTCAACATACGCAAGTCTATAAACGTAATTCACCACATAAACAGAACCAAAGACATAAACCACATGATTATCTCAATTGATGCAGAGAAGGCCTTTGACAAAATTCAACAGCCCTTTATGCTAAACACCCTCAATAAGCTAGATATCGATGGATCGTATCTCAAAATAATAAAAGCTATTTATGACAAACCCACAGAGAATATGATACTGAATGGGCAAAAACTGGAAGCATTCCCCTTGAAATGTGGCACCAGACAAGGATGCCCTCTCTCACCACTGTTATTCAATATAGTATTAGAAGTTCTAGCCAGAGCAATCAGGCAAGAAAAAGAAATAAAGGGCATTCAAATAGGAAAGGAGGAAGTCAAATTGTCTCTATTTGCAGACGACATGATTGTATATCTAGAAGACCCCATCATCTCAACCCCGAACCTCCTGAAACTGATAAGCAAGTTCAGCAAAGTCTCAGGATACAAAATCAAT
>NW_022443372.1:0-3803 GCF_009761245.1 Sapajus apella
TTTTTTTTTTTTTCTTTTTTTCCTTCAGAGCTGCTCAGCCCAGCAAGGAGGAAGCCTAGTCACTGTCGGCCTATAGCAGCTTTGCTGAGCTGCTGTGGGCTGCGCCCCGCTGCCGGTGAACTTCCCTGCAGTCCTGTTTATATGGGTGTAGTTATAACTGCTTTGGCGATGGTGGCCAGCCTCTGTTGGGGCGGAGTCTCTGCTGTGGCAGGTTGCCTTGGCAACGGCGGGCTGCCTCAGCAATGGCGGGTTGCCTTGGTAACGACGGGCTCCCTGGTAATGGCGGACGACCCTCCCCCACAGAGCTGAACCATCCCGGGTTCATCTGCGCTTGCTGTGAAACTCTCATTCCAGAGTTTCCGGTTGCTGTTCTTTTGTGGGGGTGGGGCTAGCCGAGCCTGATCGCCTGGCTCCCTGCTTCAGAGGCTTTATTAAGTTGGTGTTCCAGTCGCCTGTTGAAGAGGCGCCGGGGTCTGTTTGTTTTCCCCTGCGTCCACTCACTGCGCTGGCTTAAACAGCGGCACTGAGGTTTGTGGCGCTTTTTTTTTCTTTTTTTTTTTTTTACCTGGAATCTACTGTCCTGGTTCTCTGCTCAGTCCCCTTTTTGAACCAGCATATGGGCGACTTCCCGTGGCTCCAATCGCCAGGGAAAAGAGCCACCGGACCGGTGTATTTTGTACGGAGAACCACGGCTCCGGGGGGCCGACAAAGCAGCCTCGGGGGGCAAAGCAGCGGCGCTGGCCGGCGCTGGCCGGCACAGCTGCGCTGGCGACCGTGGAGCACCTCTGCCCGGGAATTTCCTAGTCTGTGGGCAATAAAAACGCGGCGTCCACTCACCCTCTGCGCTTTCACTGGGAGCTGCAATCCTGAGCTGTTCCTAAACGGCCATCTTGGATCTCCCCGGAAAGAGATATTTCCAGCCACATACAGGCTCGTAAATATTAGCGGTAAGATCGCGTCTAAACCACAGGAGAAACGTCTCGTTCAAACTGCTCTGTTGTGTGCTCGTTCACCTTAGGAAGTTTCACCGAAGTTCAGATTCAGCGAGTTAGAAACACGTTTCTTCTAAAAGCTGCGTTTGGATATTCCTGAGTGAATGGGAGTATACGGTGTAATGAGTAATATCTGGCTGTAAAACAAAAACGGAGCTATGTATCAGAATGATTGTCAAGGTGTATATTCAGCTTACAAAGTTAAACAGATGTGTGAATGTAGCAGTTCAGAAGCCATTTCTTTGGAGAATCTGGAAAGAGATATTTCCAGCCATATACAGGCTCATAAGTGTTAGCGGTAAGATTGCGTCTAAACCACAGGACAAACGTCTCTTTCAAACTGCTCTGCTGGGTGTTCTTTCACCTTAGGATGTTGCATCTATGTTTGGATTCAGCGAGTTAGAAACACGTTTCTTCTAAAATCTGCGTTTGGATATACCTGCGTGAATGGGAGTATAGGGTTTAATGAGAAATATCTGGCTGTAAAACAAAAACGGATGTATCTAGCAGAGTGATTGTCAAGGTGTGTATTCAACTGACAGAGTTAAACAGATGTTGAATGTAGCAGTTCAGAAACCCTTTATTTGGGGAATCTGGAAAGAGATATTTCCATCCATATACAGGCTCATCAGAATGAGCGGTAATATCGCGTCTAAACCACCGAGAAGCGTCTATTTCAAACTGCTCTGCTGTGTGTTCGTTGAAGTTAGGAAGTTGCCTCTATGTTTAGATTCAGCGCAATAGAAACACGTTTCTTCTAAAAGCTGCGTTTGGATATTCCGGAGTGAATGGGAGCATAGGGTGTAATGAGTAACATCTGGCTCTAAAACAAAAACGGAACTATCTAACACAGTGATTGTCAAGGTGTATATTGAACTTACAGAATGAAACCCACGTGTGCATGTAGCAGTTCAGAAACACTTTCTTTGGAGAATCTGGAAAGAGATATTTCCAGCCATATACAGGCTCATAAGAATTAGCGGTAAGATCGCACGTAAACCACAGGAGAAACGTCTTTTCCAAATTGTTCTGCTTTGTGTTATTTAACCTTTGGGAGATGCATCTATGTTTAGATTCAGCGAGTTAGAAACATGATTCTTCTAAAAGCGGCATCTGGGTATTCCTGAATGAATGGGAGCATAGGGTGTTATGAGAAATATGTGTCTCTAAAACAAAAACGGAGCTATGTAGCAGAATGATTGTCGAGGCGTTTATTCACCTTACAGAGTTAAACAGATGTGTGAAAGTAGCAGTTCAGACACTCTTTCTTTGGAGAATCTGGAAAGAGATATTTCCAGCCATAAATAGGCTCATAAGAATTAGCGGTAAGATCGTGTCTAAATCACAGGAGAAACGTCTGTTTCAAACCGCTATGCTTTGTGTTCATTCACCTTAGGAAGTTGCATCTATGTTTATATTCAGCGAGATAGAAACACGTTTCTTCTCAAAGCTGCGTTTGGATATTCCTGAGTGAATCGGAGCATACGGTGTAATGAGAAACATCTGGCTCTAAAACAAAAACGGATCAATCTAACAGAGTGATTGTCAAGGTGTATATTGAAGTTACAAAATGAAACCTACGTGGGCATGTAGCAGTTCAGAAACCCTTTCCTTGGAGAATCTGGAAAAAGATATTTCCAGCCATATAAAGGCTCATCAGAATTAGCGGTAAGATCGCGTATAAAGCACAGGAGAAACGTCTTTTTCATATTATTCTGCTGTGTGTTCGTTGACCTTTGGAAGTTGCATCTATGTTTACATTCAGCGAGTTAGAAACATGTTTCTTCTAAAAGCTGCGTTTGGATATTCCTGAGTGAATGGGAGTATAGGGTGTAAAGAGAAATATCTGGCTCTAAAACAAAGACGGATCTATCTAGCAGAATGATTGTCAACTAGTATAGTCAACATACAGAGTTAAACAGATGTGTTAATGTAGCAGTTCAGAAACCCTTTCTTTTGAGAATCTAGAATGTGATATTTCCAGCCACTTACAGGCACCTTAGAATTAGTGGTAATATTGCATCTAAACCAGAGGAGAAACGTCTCTTACAAACTGTTCTGCTGTGTCTTTGTTCACTTTAGGTAGTGCCATATATGTTTAGATTCAGCGAGTTAGAAACACGTTTCTTCTAAAAACTGCGTTTGGATATTCCCGAGTGAATGGGAGTAAAGGATGTAATGAGAAATATCTGGCTTTAAAACAAAAAAGGAGCTATCTAGCAGAATGATTGTCAAGGTGTATATTCAACTGACGGAGTTAAACAGACGTGTGAATGTAGCAGATCAGAAACCCTTTCTTCGGAGAATCTAGAAAGAGACATTTAAAGCCCTATACAGGCAAATAAGTAATCGCAGTACATCGCGTCTAAACCACAGGATAAACGTCTCTTTCAAACTGCTCTGCTGGGTGTTCTTTCACCTTAGGAAGTTGCATCTATGCTTAGATTCCGAGACTTAGAATAAGGTTTCTTCTAAAAGCTGCGTTTGGATATTCCTGAGTGAAACGGAGTATACTGTGTAATGAGAAATATCTGGCTCTAAAATAGAAACGAAGCTATCCAGCAGAAAAATTGAAAAGGTGTGTATTCAACTTACAGATTTAAACAGATGTGAGAATGCAGCAGTTCAGAAACCATTTGTTTACAGAATCTGGGAAGAGATATTTCCCGCCACATACAGGCACATAAGAGTTAGCGGTAAGATCGCTTCTCAACCACAGCAGAAACGTCTCTTTCAAACTGCTGTGCTGAGTGTTCATTCACCTTACTTAGGTGCATCTACCTTTAGATTCAGCGAGTTAGAAACACGTTT
>NW_022443373.1:0-2225 GCF_009761245.1 Sapajus apella
TCTTCATCAGTGATGTCTTCAGGTTCACTGTCCCCAAGCTGCTTAGGTGAGTCCAGACTTCGGGAGCTCTGCTAAGGCTGGTGGTCTCTTAATGGCATCCCTCCAGAGTTGGAGGGCTTCAGCTTTTATGCCTCTGCCTATAGATCTCGTGCTCGGGACGCTGGAGGGTGGGTGAGAAGGATACTGAAAAAGGAAAATGATTAATGAGAAAGTGACTGTGCCCCAGAAGGGCAAATAAGCAAGCTCTCACATGACTGCATCAATTAGCTTTTGTTGTAAAATGCCCCAAAAGTGAGTGGCTTAAAATTATAAGCATTCATTTATTTAGTTCATGGTAATGTGGGTCAGTAACGTGGACTGGGCTCAGATGGGTGGTTCTTCTTTTCTTGGCTGGGTTTTCTCATGTGCCTGCAGTTGTGTGTCTGAAGCTGGGATGGCTTTCTGTTCCATGTGGGTTCCTATCCTCCAAAAAGCTAGCTCAGACTTGCTCGTGTGGCTGCTTGGGAGACTTCTAAGCAATAGGCCAAAAGCCACATTTTCTCTTCAGGCTCACAGCTGGCACAGCTTTACCTCCACTCTACTCTTTTGGTCAAAGGTGGTTTTGTGGCCAGCCCAGATTCAAGCGGTGTCTGCTCAGCGGCCGTAACAGAGCATCACCGATGACTGAGTAGCTTCAACAACAGAAATGTATTTTTCTCATGATTCTGGGGGCTGGAAGTTCCAGGTCATGTATCCGCAAGTTGACTCCATCTGAGGCCTCTGCCTTTGGCGTTCAGTTGGCTGTCACCTCCCTGGGTCCTCATATGGTCTTTCCTCTGTGTGTGCCCTGGTGTCTCCCTGTGTGTCTACATTTTCTCCTCTTACAAGGACCCCAGTCAGACTGGATGAGGACCCAGCCTAAGGACCTCATTTTAACTTTATTGCCTCTTTAAGGGCCCTATTTCCAAATACAGTCACATTCAGAGATACCGGGGGTTGGGGCTTCGACATACGAATTTTGTGAGGACACAATTTAGCCCATAACAAAGCGGGAGAATGGGGGAAATAACCGAGATCATGATTGTGAAAAAGTCAACCACGCCGACCGATCCTCCACACCTGGCCTGGTTTGGGCAAAGGCAACACACATGGGCACCTCCTCTCACCAGCTGTACCTTCTCCCTCCTTCCCCTGCAAGCCTTTTCCTGGAGTTTATTGGTGATCTCAAGCCTCCGGCCTGGAAGGACTGCCTCCTCGCGGTGCTGATGTTTCTCTCGGCCTGCCTGCAAACGCTGTTGAAGCAGCAGAACACGTACCGGCTCAAGGTGCTGCAGATGAGGCTGCAGTCGGTCATCACTGGCCTGGTGTACAGAAAGGTGAGCCCCGGGGGACAAGTGCAGGTCTTCCCAGCAGGGAAAAGGAACATAACTGAACTGGTTGGTAGTAATGCTATCAGCAGCTGAGAACGCTTTCAGTCCTTACTTATTAGAGTCACTCACGATATATTCTCACTTCCTTTGTTATTTCTCTTTATTTGTATGTATTTATTTTTTTGAGACAGAGTCTCTATCCACCGTGACCTCCCATAGTGCTGGGATTACAGGCATGAGCCACCTTGCCCGGCCTCCCTTCCTTCTTAAGTCTGAGTCATATTCTGCTGTGCAGATGGATCACACTGTGTTTATCTTTTCATCTGACGGTGGACCCGTCAGTTGATTTTGCCTTTTGGCTGTTGTGAGTCACGCCGCTGTGAGCACACGTGTGTTAATAGCTCCCAGAGTTCCTGCTTTCTATTCTTTTGGGATGGATGGCAGTGGCTTTGGTAGAGCAAATGGCAATGCTGTGTGTAAGTGTTTTGAGGGACCACCATTTGTAAAGCGTTTTGTCGTTGTTGTCGGCGTCGTTGTAGTTGTTGTTGTTGAGATGGCTCACTGTGTCACCCAGGCTGGAGTGCAGTGGCATGATCTCACCTCACTGCAACCTCCTCCTCCCACGTTCAAGCCATTCTCATGTCTCGGCCTCCTGAGTAGCTGAGATTATAGGCACTGGACACCACACCTGGCTCATTTTTGTATTTTTAGTAGAGACAGGGTTTCACCATGTTGGACAAGCTGGTCTCGAACTCCCGGCCTCAGGTGATCCACCCACTTCGGCCTCCCAGAGTGCTGGGATTACAGGTGTGAGCCACGTCACCTGGCTCTTGTAAAGTGTTTTAATCATCCTGTTTTACTGTTCTTCAGCTGGGG
>NW_022443373.1:2325-3803 GCF_009761245.1 Sapajus apella
TTTTTTTTTTTTTTGAGATGGAGTATTGCTCTGTCACCCAGGCCTGGAGTGCAGTGATGCAATCTTGGCTCACTGCAACCTCCACCTCCCAGGTTCAAGAGATTCTCCTGCTTCATCCGCCTGAGTAGCTGGGACAACAGTTGAGTGCTACCACACCTGGCTAATTTTTGTATTTTTAGTAGAGCTGGGGTTTCACCATGTTGGCCAGGCTGGTCTCCAACTCCTGACCCTAGGCCATCCACCCACCTTGGCCTCCCAAAGTGCTGGGATTCAAGGTGTGAGCCACTGCACTCGGCCAAGCCCTGCTCCGTTCTAATCCCACCGCCTGTGAAAGGCTTCTGGAAGCTCACAGAAAAAATGGCCCCAGTATGACGGCTCCCGCTCACTTACTCCCAGAGTTCTGGGGACACACAGTGAGGAGTGATTGTTTTTCTCATTCATCTGGATGTGATGAGCCTGGTCAAAGAAGTTTGCTGTTGCTGACTTGCAGCTGGTCAGGCCCCTGCACTGTGGAAATTGCCCCCACTAAATCCTTATGCCTCAGTTTACTCAGCTAACTCAGATCTCCTGTCCTGCCTCAGGCTGGGTTAGGCTCCTCCCTGTCATGCCATGCGGGAATCTCCCATGTGATACTCACTTGATTGATTGATTGATTGATTGATTGAGATGAGATCTTACTCTATCACCCAGGCTGGAGTGCAGTGGCACAATCTCAGCTCATTGCAACCTCTGCCTCCTGGGTTCAAGTGATTCTCCTACCTCAGCCTATTTCGTAGCTGGGATTACAGGCACATGCCACCACGGCCTGCTAATTTTTATCTTTAGTAGAGACGGGGTTTCTTCATGTTGGTCAGGCGGGTCCCAAATTCTTGACCTTGTGGTCCACCTGTCTCAGCCTCCCAAAGCGCTGGGATTACAGGCTCACACGCACCTGACCCGTGTGACACTTTAATGAAGTAAGGTGTGTAGGTGAAGCTGCCTGATCACCTTCCCACAACGGGGCAGGGCTAGGGGCTGTGTTGTCTGGAAATTCCTCAGCTCTTTATGCTGGTAAGGGAAGAAGGAAGAGGGAGCCCTCGGGGGACATGTGGCGAGGTTTGGTGGGGACATAGCCCACCAGATTGTACTTGGAGTTCCCATGTAACTTGTAACCGCTCTCATAGAAGGTGGCCTAGAACCTCAGGGAGTGGGGGTTGCTCATTATCACCTAGGGGTTGGGGGAAGAGAAGCTGAGGCTGCACAGAGCCAGCAGGCAGGGCAGGGGAACCAGGGCCGGGTGCGGTGGCTCCCACCTGTAATTCCAGCAGTTTGGGAGGCTGAGGCAGGTGGACCACTTGAGGTCAGGAGTTTGAGACCAGCTGGCCAACTTGGTGAAACCCTGTCTCTACTAAAAATACAAAATTAGCCAGGCCTGCTAGTGCATGCCTGTAATCCCGGCTACTCAGGAGGGTGATGCAGGAGAATCGCTTGAATATGGG
>NW_022443374.1:0-3802 GCF_009761245.1 Sapajus apella
CACATGGGAGATTCCCGCATGGCATGACGGGGAGGAGCCTAACCCAGCCTGAGGCAGCACAGGAGATCTGAGTTAGCTGAGCAAACTGAGGCATAAGGATTTAGTGGGGGCAATTTCCACAGCGCAGGGGCCTGACCAGCTGCAAGTCAGCAACAGCAAACTTCTTTGACCAGGCTCATCACATCCAGATGAGTGAGAAAAACAATCACTCCTCACTGTATGTCCCCAGAACTCTGGGAGCAAGTGAGTGGGAGCCATCATACTGGGGCCATTTTTTCTGTGAGTTTCCAGAAGCCTTTCACAGGCGGTGGGATTAGAACGGAGCAGGGCTTGGCTGAGCGCAGTGGCTCACACCTTGAATCCCAGCACTTTGGGAGGCCAAGGTGGGTGGATGGCCTAGGGTCAGGAGTTGGAGACCAGCCTGGCCAACATGGTGAAACCCCAGCTCTACTAAAAATACAAAAATTAGCCAGGTGTGGTAGCACTCAACTGTGGTCCCAGCTACTCAGGCGGATGAAGCAGGATAATCTCTTGAACCTGGGAGATGGAGGTTGCAGTGAGCCAAGATTGCCTCACTGCACTCCAGGTCTGGGTGACAGAGCAAGACTCCATTTCAAAAAAAAAAAAAAAGAAAAAGAAAGCTGGGTCAAGGGACAGAATGGGGCTAACTGGCTTCCAGGTTTACCTTTCCTCCAACACCCCATCTCTCCCACAGTGCTGAGTTGGGGGATGCTCATGGTGTTTCACAGGTGCACTTGGGATTTTCTCTCCTGACCCCACAGGATATTTACCTAAAACAGAAGCAGCACTGAGGCAGGACTGACCCAACTTCACTTCCAGGCATGCTGTCTCCTGAACAGAGGCGGAGACTGGGCTGCCTATGGGAAGTCCCTTAGCAGGAGCAGAGAGAAGCAGGGCTGAGATCACAACCCCAGCTGAAGAACAGTAAAACAGGATGATTAAAACACTTTACAGGAGCCAGGTGAGGTGGCTCACACCTGTAATCCCAGCACTCTGGGAGGCCGAAGTGGGTGGATCACCTGAGGCCAGGAGTTCGAGACCAGCCTGTCCAACATGGTGAAACCCTGTCTCTACTAAAAATACAAAAATGAGCCAGGTGTGGTGTCCAGTGCCTATAATCTCAGCTACTCAGGAGGCCGAAGCATGAGAATGGCTTGAACGTGGGAGGAGGAGGTTGCAGTGAGGCCAGATCATGCCACTGCACTCCAGCCTGGGTGACACAGTGAGACTCCATCTCAACAATAACAACAACGATGACAAAACACTTTACAAATGGTGGTCCCTCAAAACACTTACACACAGCATTACCATTTGCTCTAACAAAGCCACTTCCATCCATCCCAAAAGAATAGAATGCAGGAACTCAGGGAGGTATTCACACACGTGTGCTCACAGCAGCGTGACTCACAACAGCCAAAAGGCAAAATCAACTGACGGGTCCACCATCAGATGAAAAGATAAACACAGTGTGATCCATCTGCACAATAGAGTATGACTCAGACTTAAGAAGGAAGGGAGGCCGGGTGAGGTGGCTCATGCCTGTAATCCCAGCACTATGGGAGGTCACGGTGGATAGAGACGCTGTCTCAAAAAATAAATACACACGAAGAGAAATAACAAAGGAAGTGAGAATATATCGTGAGTGACTCTAATAAGTAAGGACTGAAAGCGTTCTCAGCTGCTGATAGCATTACTACCAACCAGTTCAATTATGTTCCTTTTCCCGGCTGGGAAGACCTGCACTTGTCCCCCGGGGCTCACCTTTCTGTACACCAGGCCAGTGACGGCCGACTGCAGCCTCATCTGCAGCACCTTGAGCAGGTAGGTACGTGTTCTGCTGCTTAAACAGCATTTGCAGGCAGGCCAAGAGAAACATCAGCACCGCGAGGAGGCAGTCCTTCCAGGCCGGAGGCTTGAGATCAGCAATAAACTCCAGGAAAAGGCTTACAGGGGAAGGAGAGAGAAGGTACAGCTGGTGAGAGGAGGTGCCCATGTGTGTTGCCTTTGCCCAAACCAGGCCAGGTGTGGAGGATCAGTCGGCGTGGTTGACTTTTTCATGATCATGATCTCGGTTATTTCTCCCACTGTCCATGCTTCTTTGCAATCTGACTGCAGCTCCTCAAAATCAAGAGATGGTGTTTTTCTCCCCTTTTGATGTGGGCTAAATTGTGTCCTCACAAAATTTGTATGTGGAAGCCCCAACCCCCGGTATCTCTGTGACTGTATTTGGAAATAGGGCCTTTAAAGAGGCAATAAAGTTAAAATGAGGTCCTTAGGTTGGGTCCTCATCCAGTCTGACTGGGGTCCTTATAAAAGGAGAAAATGTAGACACACAGGGAGACACCAGGGCACACACAGAGGAAAGACCATATGAGGACACAGGGAGGTGGCGGCCAACTGAAGCCAAAGGCAGAGGCCTCAGATGGAATCAACTTGCGGATACATGATCTGGAACTTCCAGCCTCCAGAATCATGAGAAAAATACATTTCTGTTGTTGAAGCTACTCAGTCATCTGTGATGCTCTGTTACGGCCGCTGAGCAGACACCACTTGAATCTGGGCTGGCCACAAAACCACCTTTGACCAACAGAGTAGAGTGGAGGTAAAGCTGTGCCAGCTGTGAGCCTCAAGAGAAAATGTGGCTTTTGGCCTATTGCTTAGAAGCCTCCCAAGCAGCCACATGAGCAAGTCTGAGCTAGCTTTTTGGAGGATAGGAACCCACATGCAACAGAAAGCCATCCCAGCTTCAGACACACAACTGCAGGCACATAAGAAAACCCAGCCAAGAAAAGAAGAACTACCCATCTGAGCCCAGTCCAAGTTACTGACCCACATTACCATGAACTAAATAAATGAATGCTTATAATTTTAAGCCACTCACTTTTGGGGCATTTTACAACAAAAGCTAATTGATGCAGTCATGTAAGAGCTTGCTTATTTGCCCTTCTGGGGCACAGTCACTTTCTCATTAATCAATTTCCTTTTTCAGTATTCTTCTCACCCACCCTCCAGCTTCCCGAGAATGAGATCTATAGGCAGAGGCATAAAAGCTGAAGCCCTCTGACTCTGGAGGGATGCCATTAAGAGACCTCCAGCCTTAGCAGAGCTCCTGAAGTCTGGACTCACCTAAGCAGCTTGGGGACAGTGAACCTGAAGACATCACTGATGAAGAGGCTGTGGGTCCCAGGAGGAAGGTAGCATGCAACACCTGCCAGATGGTCCTCAGCAGTGGGTCCTACTGCCTCCCTTCTTGCCATAGGAACGGCCCAGTCTCTGGAGCCTCCATGCCACTGCCTCCTTTCCTTTTAAACACTATTGCCTTGGTGTGCCTTAGAGGAAGGGGGAGGCTTGCTCTGGGTCCCATTTTATACTCTCAGCCACCAGCAGCAGGGCGAGGCATTAAAAGCTTGTTTTCCTAACAATGGGCGTGGGTGGGTGTGGATCCATCCTGGCTCCCTCACCTGTGCCTTCTTATCATCCTGAGTACCCATTTAAAAAGCAGGCACAGGAGTTGTGGGGGAAGGGCAGGAGGGCAGCCCTGAGGACTCTTAGATGGCCATGGTAAAGCGCACACGTTGAGCACCTACTACGTGCCAGGCACTTCCCAGTCATCCTAAGACCCCTGGCAAGCCAAATGTTGTTCCCATTTCACAGATGAGAAAACTGAAGCTCAGAGAAGTGCACTTTTCCAAGGGCACACAGCTGAGAAGTAAAAGCTGGGATTCAATTCCGTCTCTCTGCCTCCAGAGCCCATGCACTTTTCTTTTTTTTTTTTTGAGAC
>NW_022443375.1:0-3802 GCF_009761245.1 Sapajus apella
GCTTTTGTTTCCATTGCTTTTGGTGTTCTAGTCATGAAGTCTTTGCCAATGCCTATGTCTTGAATGGTATTGCCTAGGTTTTCTTCTAGGGTTTTTACACTTTTAGGTCTTACATTTAAATCTTTAATCCACCTTGAGTAAATTTTTGTATAAGGTGTAAGGAAGGGGTCCAGCTTCAGTTTTCTGCATATGGCTAACAAGTTTTCCCAACACCTTTTATTAAATGGGGAATCCTTTCCCCATTGCTTACTTTTGTCAGGTTTGTCAAAGATCAGATGGTTGTGGATGTGTGGTGTTATTTCTGAGGCTTCTGTTCAGTTCCATTGGTTTATATATCTGTTTTTGGTACCAGTACCAAGCTGTTTTGGTTACTGTAACCTTGTAATATAGTTTGAAGTCAAGGAGTATGATGCCTCCAGCTTTGTTCTTTTTGCTTGGGATTGTCTTGGTATAAGGGCTTTTTTTTTGGTTACATATAAAATTTGAAGTAGTTTTTTTTTTTTAATCTATGAAGAAAGCCAATGATAGCTTGATGTGGATAGCATTGAATCTATAAATTACTTTGGGCAGTATGGCCATTTTCACAATATTGATTCTTCCTATCCATGAACATGGAATGTTTTTCAATTTGCTTGTGTCCTCTCTTATTTCCTTGAGCAGCGGTTTATAGTTCTCCTTGAAGAGGTCCTTCACATCCCTTGTAAGTTGTATTCCTAGATTTTTTATTCTCTTTGTAGCAATTGTGAATGGGAGTTCACTTATTATTTGGCTCTCTGTTTGTCTATTATTGGTGTATAGGAATGCTTGTGATTTTTGCACACTGATTTTGTATCTTGAGATTTTGCTGAAGTTGCTTATCAGCTTAAGGAGTTTTTGTGCTGAGACAATGGGGTCTTCTAAATATACAGTCATGTCATCTTCAAACAGAGATAATTTGACTTCCTCTCTTTCTATTTGAATACCCTTTATTTATTTCTTTTGCCTGATTGCCCTAGCCAGAACTTCCAATACTATGTTGAATAGGAGTGGAGAGAGAGGGCATCCTTGTCTTGTACCAGTTTTCAAAGGCAATGCTTCCAGCTTTTGCTCATTCAGTATGATATGGGCTGTGGGTTTGTCATAAATAGCTCTTATTATTTTGAGATGTGTTCCATCAATACCTCGTTTATTGAGTGTTTTCAGCATGAAGGGGTGTTGAATTTTATCGAAGGCCTTTTCTGCATCCATTTTCATCATTAGTTCTGTTTATGTAACGGATTACATTTACTGACTTGCGTAGGTTGAACCATCTTGTATCCCAGGGACGAAGCCGACTTGATTGTGGTGGATAAGCTTTTTAATGTGTTGCTGGATTTCGTTTGTCAGTATTTTATTGAGGATTTTTGCGTTGAAGTTCATCAGGGATACTGGCCTAAAATTTTCTTTTTCTGTTGTTTCTCTGCCAGTTTTGGTATCAGGATAATGCTGGCCTCATAAAATAGTTAGGGAGGAGTCCTTCTTTTTCTTCATACCTAAGGTAGAATTCAGCTGTGAATCCATCTGGTCCTGGGCTTTTTTTGGTTGGTAAGCTCTTAATTACTGACTCAATTTCAGAACTTGTTATTGGTCTATTCAGGGATTCGACTTCTTCCTGGCTTAGTCTTGGGAGGGTATATGTGTCCAGGAATTTATCTTTTTCTTCTAGGTTTTCTAGTTGATTTCTGCAGAGATGCTTATGGTATTCTCCGATGGTAGTTTGTATTTCTGTGGGATCAGTGGTGATATCCCCTTTATCATTTTTTATTGTGTCTATTTGATTCTTCTCTCTTTTCTTCTTTATTAGCTGGCTCAGTTGATTTTTCCATCACGGCCTCCCAAGTAGCTGGGAGGACAGGTGCATACCACTATGCCTGGCTGATTTTTGGTTTTCGAGTTTCTTTTTGGTAAAGACAGAGTTTTGCCATGTTGTCCAGGCTGGTCTTGAGCTCCTGGGCTCGGGCAAGCTGCCCACCTCAGCCTCCCAAAGTGCAGGGATTACAGGTGTAAGCCACCGCATTGAGCCCTAAAAAGTTTCTGCACAGCAAGTAAAAAACAATCAACAGAATGAAGAGACAATATACAGAATGCGAGAAAATACTCACAAACTACACATCTGATACATCCTAAAATATATAAGGAACTCAAACAACTCAATAGCAAGACAATAACCTGGTTTTTTAAATGAGTGGAGGACCTGCATAGACATTTCCTAAAAGAAGTCACTTATATATATTCTGGATAGTAGATTTTTATGAGATAACATGATTTAGAATTTGTTTCTCGGCGGGCGCAGTGGCTCATGCCTGTAATCCCAGCACTTTGGGAGGCTGAGGCAGGCAGATCACGAGGTCAGGAGATCAAGACCATCCTGGCCAACATGGTGAAACCTGGTCTCTTAAAAAAAAAAAAAAAATTGTTTCTCCCATTTTGTGGGTTGTCTTTTCACTTTCTTACTCTCTCTTTTTTTTTTTTTTCCCCTGATATGGAGTCTCACTCCATCACCCAGGCTGGAGTGCAGTGGCACAATCTCAGCTCACTGCAACCTCTGCCTCCTGGATTCAAGCAATTCTCCTGCCTCAGCCCCCTAAGCAGCTGGGACTACAGGCACGCACCACCACACACAGCTAAATTTTTGTATTTTTAGTAGAGGCGGGGTTTCACTGTATTGGCCAGGCTGGTCTCAAACTTCAGACCTCATGATCTGCCTGCCTCAGCTTCCCAAAGTGTTGGGATTACAGGTGTGAGCCACTGGGCCAGGCCTTCCCTCTCTTTTCTTATATATATGGCTAACAAATGACTAATAGGTATATGAGAAAATGCTCAAATCACTAAGCATCAAAGAAATGTAAATTACAACCACAACGAGATGTCACTTCACACCAATTAGAATGGCTATTATCAAAAAGACAAATGATAACAAGGGTTGGCAACAGTGTGAAGAGAAGGGAACCCTCGTGTGCTGCTGATGGGAATGTAAATTGTGCAGTCCTTATAAAAAATAGTATGGTGGGTCCCCAAAAATTTAAAACTAGGCTGAACAGAGTGGCTTATACCTGTAATCCCAGCACTTTGGGAGTGGGGTGGGAGGATTGCATGAAGCCAGGAGTTTGATAGCTGCCTGACCAGCATAGTGAGACCCCAATCTCTACAAAAAGAAATTAAAAATCAGTCAAGCATAGTAGCATGTGTATGTAGTCCTAGCGACTCAGAAAGCTGAGGTGAGAGGATCACTTGAGCTTAGGAGTTGAAAGTTGCAGTGAGCTATGATCATGCCACTGCACTCCAGCTGGGACAACAATATATAAAAATAAATCTATTTTAGAGACTCTCTCTGAAAATATATTAAAAAAAAAAATAGGCCAGGCATGGTGGCTCACACCTGCAATTGCAGCATGTTGGGAGACCGAGGCAGGTGGATAACCTGAGGTCAGGAGTTCAAGACCAGCCTGACCAACATGGTGAAACCCCATCTCTACTGAAGAAAAAAAATACAAATTAGCTGGGCACACGCCTGTAATTCCAGCTACTTGGGAGGATGAGGCAGGAGAATTGCTTGAACCCAGAAGACGGAGGTTGCAGTGAGTGAGCCGAGATCACAATACTGCACTCTAGCCTGGGCAACAGAGCCAAAATCTCGCCATTGCACTCTAGCCTGGGCAACAAGAGTGAAACTGTCTCAAACAAAAAAACAAGTAGATCCAGCAACTTCACTATCAAGTATATAACCAAAGGAAATGAAATCAGTATCTGAACTCCCGTGTTTTTTGTGGAGCTATTCACAATA
>NW_022443376.1:0-594 GCF_009761245.1 Sapajus apella
GAATTAGAAAGACGTTTCTCCAAAAAGCTGCGTTTGGATATTCCTGAGTGAATGGGAGTATAGGGTTTAATGAGAAACATCTGGCTCTAAACCAAAAACGGAGCTATGTAGGAGAATTATTGTCAAGGGGTGTATTAAACTTACTGAGTTAAACAAGTATGTGAATGTAGCAGTTCACTAACCCTTTCTTTGGAGAATCTGGAGATATTTCCAGCTTTATACAGACTCTTAAGAATTAGCTTCAAGATCGCATCTAAATGATACGAGAAACGTCCCTTTCAAACTGCTCCACTGTGTGTTCGTTCACCTTCGGAAGTTGCATCTATGTTTAGATTCTGCGAGTTAGAAAGACGTTTCTCCAAAATGCTGCGTTTGGATATTCCTGAGGGAATGAGAGTATAGGGTTTAATTGGAAATACCTTGCTCTGAAATAAAAACGGAGCTATGTAACAGAATGATTGTCAAGGTGTATATTAAACTTACAGAGTTAAAAAATTGTGTGAATGTAGCAGTTCACCAACGTTTTCTTTGGAATATCGGGAAAGAGATATTTCCAGCTTTATATAGACTCATAAGAATTAGCTTTAAGATCGC
>NW_022443376.1:694-3802 GCF_009761245.1 Sapajus apella
GCTAGTTAGAAAGACGTTTCTCCAAAAAGCTGCGTTTGGATATTCCTCAGTGAATGGGAGTATAGGGTTTAATGAGAAATATCTGGCTCTAAAACAAAACGGAGATATGTAGCAGAATGATTGTCAAGGTGTCTATTAAACTTACAGAGTTAAAACATTGTGTGAATGTAGCAGTTCACTAAGCCTTTCTTTGCAGAATCTGGAAACAGATATTTACAGCCGCTTACAGACTCTTAAAAATTAGCTTTAAGATCGCATCTAAATGATACGAGGAACGTCTCTTTCAAACTGCTCCACTGTGTGTTCGTTCACCTTCGGAAGTTGCATCTAAGTTTAGGATCTGCGAGTTAGAAAGACGTTTCTCCAAAAAGCTGCGTTTGGATATTCCTGAGTGAATGGGAGTATGGGGTTTAATGAGAAATATCTGGCTCGAAAACAAAAACGGAGCTATGTAGGAGAATGATTGTCAAGGGGTATATTAAACTTACTGAGTTAAACAAGTATGTGAATGTAGCAGTTCAATAACCCTTTCCTTGGAGAATCTGGAGATTTTTCCAGCTTTATACAGACTCTTAAGTATTAGCTTTATGATCGCATCTAAATGATACGAGGATAGTCTCTTTCAAATTAGTCCACTGTGTGTTCGTTCACCTACGGAAGTTGCATCTTCGTTTAGAATCTGCGAGTTAGAAAGACGTTTCTCCAAAAAGCTGCGTTTGGATATTCCTGAGTGAATGGGAGTATAGGGTTTAATGAGAAGTATCTTGCTCTAAAACAAAAACGGAGCTATGTAACAGAATGATTGTCAAGGTGTATATTAAACTTACAGAATTAAACAATTGTGTGAATGTAGCAGTTCACTAAGCCTTTCTTTGGAGATTCTGGAATGAGATATTTGCAGCCATATACAGACTCTTAAGAATTAGTTTGGGGGGAGATCCAAGATGGCCGTTTAGGAGCAGCTCAGGATTGCAGCTCCCAGTGAAAGCGCAGAGGGTGAGTGGACCCCGCGTTTTTATTGCCCACAGACTAGGAAATTCCCGGGCAGAGCTGCTCCACGCTCGCCAGCGCGGCTGTTGTGGCCAGCGCTGCGGTGCGTGGCAGCGCCGGCCGGCGCCGACCTGCGCCGCTGCTCTGCCCCGCGCGGCTGCTTTGTCGGCGCCCCGGAGCCGCGGTTCTCCGTACAAAATACACCGGTCCGGGTGCCCGTTTGGCTGGCGATTGGAGCCACGGGAAGTCGCCCATATGCTGGTTCAAAAAGGGGACTTATCAGAGAACCAGGACATTAGATTCCAGGGAAAAAAAAAAGAGAAAAAAGCGCCACAAACCTCAGTGCCGCTGTTTAAGCCTGCGCAGTGAGTGTCCGCAGGGGAAAACAAACAGACCCCGGCGCCTCTTCAACAGGCGACTGGAACACCAACTTAAAAAAGGCTCTGAGGCAGGGAGCCAGGCGATCAGGCTCGGCTGGCCCCACCCCCACAGAAGAACAGCAACCAGAAACTCTGGATTGAGAATTTCACAGCAAGCGCAGCTGAACCCGGGACAGTCCAGCTCTGTGGGGGAGGGGCGTCCGCCATTACCGAGGCAGCCCGCCGTTGCCAAGGCAACCCGCCATTGCTGAGGCAGCCCGCCGTTGCCAAGGCAACACGCCCCAGCAGAGACTCCGCCCCAAAGTGGTGTTCCACCATCGCCAAAGCAGTTCTAACTACACCCATATAAACAGGACTGCAGGGAAGTTCACTCGGCAGCGGGGCGCAGCCCACAGCAGCTCAGCAAAGCTGCTATAGGCCGACAGTGACTAGGCTGCCTCCTTGCTGGGCTGGGCAGGTCTGAAGGAAAAAAAGAAAAAAAAAAAAAAAAAAGAAGGCAGCAGCATAATGGAAACTCATAAATAAAGCCCTAAATCCCTGAGACAGAGCACCTGGGAACAAAAAGCAGTTTATGAGTTCTGCTGCAGCAGACCTAAAAGTACCTGCCCAGCAGCTCTGAATGAACAACAACAGAGCTCACAGCTCACCATTTGAGCTCCTATAAAGAAAAGACTGTCTCCTCAAGCAGCTCCCTGACCCCTATATATCCAAAAAGACACCTCATAGAGGAGAGATCAGATTGACACTAGGCGGGTATCCTTCTGGGACAAAGATAGAAGAAGAAGAAAACTGGTAACAACCCTTGCTGTTCAACAGCTGCTGCAGGTGAACCCCAGGCAAGCAGGGCCTGGAGTGAACCTCAGCAGACCTACAGCAGAGGGGCCAGACTGTCAGAAGGAAAACCAAGAAGCAGAAATAACCTCATCATCAACAAACAGAACGTCAATCTGAAAGATTTGAGACCCAATCTGAAAGCCAGCAACTACAAAGTCGACAGGTGGATAAATCCTTAAGGATGGGAAGAAACCGGCGCAAAAAGGATGAAAACACCCGAAACCAGAACACCTCTCCTCCTAAAAGGGATCACAACTCCTCGCCAGCAAGGGAACAAGGTTGGATGGAGAATGAGTGTGATGAAATGACAGAATCAGAATTCAGAAGATGGGTAGTAAGAAACTTCTGTGAACTTAAAGAACATGTTCTAACCAAATGCAAAGAAACTAAGAACCTTGAAAAAAGATTTGACGAAATGCTAACGAGAATGGACAAAATAGAAAGGAATATAAGTGAATTGATGGAGCTGAAAACTGCAACATGAGACCTTCGTGAAGCATGCACAAGTATCAACAGCCGAATTGACCAAGCAGAAGAAAGGATATCAGAGGTCGAAGATCAACTCAATGAAATAAAACGGGAAGGCAAGACTGGAGAAAAAAGGGTAAAAAAAAATGAACAAAGTCTCCAAGAAATGTGGGACTATGTGAAAAGACCTAATCTACGTCTGATAGGCGTACCCGAATGAGACGAAGAGAATGAATCCAAGCTGGAAAATACTCTTCAGGATATTATCCAGGAAAACTTCCCCAACCTAGCAAGGCAGGCAAACATTCAAGTCCAGGAAATACAGAGAACACCACAAAGACATTCGTCAAGAAGAGCAACCCCAAGGCACATAATCGTCAGATTCACCAGGGTCGAAATGAAGGAGAAAATACTAAGGGCAGCCAGAGAGAAAGGT
>NW_022443377.1:0-3802 GCF_009761245.1 Sapajus apella
GCTTTTGTTTCCATTGCTTTTGGTGTTCTAGTCATGAAGTCTTTGCCAATGCCTATGTCTTGAATGGTATTGCCTAGGTTTTCTTCTAGGGTTTTTACACTTTTAGGTCTTACATTTAAATCTTTAATCCACCTTGAGTAAATTTTTGTATAAGGTGTAAGGAAGGGGTCCAGCTTCAGTTTTCTGCATATGGCTAACAAGTTTTCCCAACACCTTTTATTAAATGGGGAATCCTTTCCCCATTGCTTACTTTTGTCAGGTTTGTCAAAGATCAGATGGTTGTGGATGTGTGGTGTTATTTCTGAGGCTTCTGTTCAGTTCCATTGGTTTATATATCTGTTTTTGGTACCAGTACCAAGCTGTTTTGGTTACTGTAACCTTGTAATATAGTTTGAAGTCAAGGAGTATGATGCCTCCAGCTTTGTTCTTTTTGCTTGGGATTGTCTTGGTATAAGGGCTTTTTTTTTGGTTACATATAAAATTTGAAGTAGTTTTTTTTTTTTAATCTATGAAGAAAGCCAATGATAGCTTGATGTGGATAGCATTGAATCTATAAATTACTTTGGGCAGTATGGCCATTTTCACAATATTGATTCTTCCTATCCATGAACATGGAATGTTTTTCAATTTGCTTGTGTCCTCTCTTATTTCCTTGAGCAGCGGTTTATAGTTCTCCTTGAAGAGGTCCTTCACATCCCTTGTAAGTTGTATTCCTAGATTTTTTATTCTCTTTGTAGCAATTGTGAATGGGAGTTCACTTATTATTTGGCTCTCTGTTTGTCTATTATTGGTGTATAGGAATGCTTGTGATTTTTGCACACTGATTTTGTATCTTGAGATTTTGCTGAAGTTGCTTATCAGCTTAAGGAGTTTTTGTGCTGAGACAATGGGGTCTTCTAAATATACAGTCATGTCATCTTCAAACAGAGATAATTTGACTTCCTCTCTTTCTATTTGAATACCCTTTATTTATTTCTTTTGCCTGATTGCCCTAGCCAGAACTTCCAATACTATGTTGAATAGGAGTGGAGAGAGAGGGCATCCTTGTCTTGTACCAGTTTTCAAAGGCAATGCTTCCAGCTTTTGCTCATTCAGTATGATATGGGCTGTGGGTTTGTCATAAATAGCTCTTATTATTTTGAGATGTGTTCCATCAATACCTCGTTTATTGAGTGTTTTCAGCATGAAGGGGTGTTGAATTTTATCGAAGGCCTTTTCTGCATCCATTTTCATCATTAGTTCTGTTTATGTAACGGATTACATTTACTGACTTGCGTAGGTTGAACCATCTTGTATCCCAGGGACGAAGCCGACTTGATTGTGGTGGATAAGCTTTTTAATGTGTTGCTGGATTTCGTTTGTCAGTATTTTATTGAGGATTTTTGCGTTGAAGTTCATCAGGGATACTGGCCTAAAATTTTCTTTTTCTGTTGTTTCTCTGCCAGTTTTGGTATCAGGATAATGCTGGCCTCATAAAATAGTTAGGGAGGAGTCCTTCTTTTTCTTCATACCTAAGGTAGAATTCAGCTGTGAATCCATCTGGTCCTGGGCTTTTTTTGGTTGGTAAGCTCTTAATTACTGACTCAATTTCAGAACTTGTTATTGGTCTATTCAGGGATTCGACTTCTTCCTGGCTTAGTCTTGGGAGGGTATATGTGTCCAGGAATTTATCTTTTTCTTCTAGGTTTTCTAGTTGATTTCTGCAGAGATGCTTATGGTATTCTCCGATGGTAGTTTGTATTTCTGTGGGATCAGTGGTGATATCCCCTTTATCATTTTTTATTGTGTCTATTTGATTCTTCTCTCTTTTCTTCTTTATTAGCTGGCTCAGTTGATTTTTCCATCACAGCCTCCCAAGTAGCTGGGAGGACAGGTGCATACCACTATGCCTGGCTGATTTTTGGTTTTCGAGTTTCTTTTTGGTAAAGACAGAGTTTTGCCATGTTGTCCAGGCTGGTCTTGAGCTCCTGGGCTCGGGCAAGCTGCCCACCTCAGCCTCCCAAAGTGCAGGGATTACAGGTGTAAGCCACCGCATTGAGCCCTAAAAAGTTTCTGCACAGCAAGTAAAAAACAATCAACAGAATGAAGAGACAATATACAGAATGCGAGAAAATACTCACAAACTACACATCTGATACATCCTAAAATATATAAGGAACTCAAACAACTCAATAGCAAGACAATAACCTGGTTTTTTAAATGAGTGGAGGACCTGCATAGACATTTCCTAAAAGAAGTCACTTATATATATTCTGGATAGTAGATTTTTATGAGATAACATGATTTAGAATTTGTTTCTCGGCGGGCGCAGTGGCTCATGCCTGTAATCCCAGCACTTTGGGAGGCTGAGGCAGGCAGATCACGAGGTCAGGAGATCAAGACCATCCTGGCCAACATGGTGAAACCTGGTCTCTTAAAAAAAAAAAAAAAATTGTTTCTCCCATTTTGTGGGTTGTCTTTTCACTTTCTTACTCTCTCTTTTTTTTTTTTTTCCCCTGATATGGAGTCTCACTCCATCACCCAGGCTGGAGTGCAGTGGCACAATCTCAGCTCACTGCAACCTCTGCCTCCTGGATTCAAGCAATTCTCCTGCCTCAGCCCCCTAAGCAGCTGGGACTACAGGCACGCACCACCACACACAGCTAAATTTTTGTATTTTTAGTAGAGGCGGGGTTTCACTGTATTGGCCAGGCTGGTCTCAAACTTCAGACCTCATGATCTGCCTGCCTCAGCTTCCCAAAGTGTTGGGATTACAGGTGTGAGCCACTGGGCCAGGCCTTCCCTCTCTTTTCTTATATATATGGCTAACAAATGACTAATAGGTATATGAGAAAATGCTCAAATCACTAAGCATCAAAGAAATGTAAATTACAACCACAACGAGATGTCACTTCACACCAATTAGAATGGCTATTATCAAAAAGACAAATGATAACAAGGGTTGGCAACAGTGTGAAGAGAAGGGAACCCTCGTGTGCTGCTGATGGGAATGTAAATTGTGCAGTCCTTATAAAAAATAGTATGGTGGGTCCCCAAAAATTTAAAACTAGGCTGAACAGAGTGGCTTATACCTGTAATCCCAGCACTTTGGGAGTGGGGTGGGAGGATTGCATGAAGCCAGGAGTTTGATAGCTGCCTGACCAGCATAGTGAGACCCCAATCTCTACAAAAAGAAATTAAAAATCAGTCAAGCATAGTAGCATGTGTATGTAGTCCTAGCGACTCAGAAAGCTGAGGTGAGAGGATCACTTGAGCTTAGGAGTTGAAAGTTGCAGTGAGCTATGATCATGCCACTGCACTCCAGCTGGGACAACAATATATAAAAATAAATCTATTTTAGAGACTCTCTCTGAAAATATATTAAAAAAAAAAATAGGCCAGGCATGGTGGCTCACACCTGCAATTGCAGCATGTTGGGAGACCGAGGCAGGTGGATAACCTGAGGTCAGGAGTTCAAGACCAGCCTGACCAACATGGTGAAACCCCATCTCTACTGAAGAAAAAAAATACAAATTAGCTGGGCACACGCCTGTAATTCCAGCTACTTGGGAGGATGAGGCAGGAGAATTGCTTGAACCCAGAAGACGGAGGTTGCAGTGAGTGAGCCGAGATCACAATACTGCACTCTAGCCTGGGCAACAGAGCCAAAATCTCGCCATTGCACTCTAGCCTGGGCAACAAGAGTGAAACTGTCTCAAACAAAAAAACAAGTAGATCCAGCAACTTCACTATCAAGTATATAACCAAAGGAAATGAAATCAGTATCTGAACTCCCGTGTTTTTTGTGGAGCTATTCACAATA
>NW_022443378.1:0-3801 GCF_009761245.1 Sapajus apella
TTTTTTTTTTTTTTTTTTTTTTTTTGAGACGGAGTTTCACTCTTGTTGCCCAGGCTGGAGTGCAATGGCGCGATCTCGGCTCACCGCAACCTCCGCCTCCTGGGTTCAGGCAATTCTCCTGCCTCAGCCTCCTGAGTAGCTGGGATTACAGGCACGTGCCACCATGCCCAGCTAATGTTTTGTATTTTTAGTAGAGACGAGGTTTCACCATGTTGACCAGGATGGTCTTGATGTCTTGACCTCGTGATCCACCCGCCTCGGCCTCCCAAAGTGCTGGCATTACAGGCTTGAGCCACCGCGCCCGGCCAGAGGAAATAAATTCTATGTTAAGTGCGGACTCATGGAAAACCTAGAAAGTCAACAGCCTTTTGTTTATTTCTGAGTTCTGTCTCAAAAAACAAACAAACAAAAAAAAACCATTTACTGCCTGATATAGGAGATTGAATTTTTCAACTGGGCGGATCGTGAGGTCAGGAGATCGAAACTATCCTTGCTTACATAGTGAAAACCTGTCCTACTAAAAATACAAAAATTTATCTGGGTGTGGTGGCACAGGCCTGTAGTCCAAGCTACTCGGGAGGCTGATGCAGGAGAGTCATATGAACCCAGGAGGTGAAGGTTGCAGTGAGCCCAGATTGCACCATTGCATACCAGCCTGGACAACAAGAGCAAAACTCCATCTCAAAAAAAAAAAAAAGAAAAAAAGAAAAAAAGAAGTATAGCTAACCAAGGAAGTAAAAAATCAATGAAAATCAACAAAACATTGCTGAAAGAAATTATAGATTACCCAAACAAATGAAAAAATCTCCTATGCATATGGATAAGTAGAGTTAATATTGTAAAAATGACAAACTTTGCCAAAAGCAATCTACACATTCAAGTCAATTCCCATCAGAATAACAATCAGTTTTCACAGAACTTGAAAAAACAATTCTAGCCGGGCGCGGTAGCTCACGCCTGTCATCCCAGCACTTTGGGAGGCCGAGGCGGGTGGATCACGAGGTCAAGAGATCGACACCATCCTGGTCAACATGGTGAAACCCCGTCTCTACTAAAAATACAAAACATTAGCTGGGCATGGTGGCGCGTGCCTGCAATCGCAGCTACTCAGGAGGCTGAGGCAGGAGAATTGCCTGAACCAAGGAGGCGGAGGTTGCGGTGAGCCGAGATCGCGCCATTGCACTCCAGCCTGGGTAACAAGAGCGAAACTCCGTCTCAAAAAAAAAAAAAAAATTTTACTTTGTCATATTAATAATACACAAAATTTTTTTCCAGAGAAAATCAACTTTTACTTTTGTATTAGTGTATTATGTATACAAAGCTAATTTTAATAAAACTTTATAAATAAATCCACCAAATTTGTCATTTTTGACCACTCTAGATTTTCATACATGTTTTGCTTTTTTTTTTTTTTTTTCTTGAGACAGAGTCTTACTCTGTCACCCAGACTGGAGTGCTGTGGCACAATCTCAGCTCGCTGAAATCTCCGCCTCCCGGGTTTAAGCAATTCTCCTGCTTCGGCCTCCCCAGTAGGTGGGACTACAGGTGCGCACCACCATGCCCGGCTAATTTTTGTAGTTTTAGTAGAGACGAGGGTTTCACCATATTGGCCATGCTGGTCTGGAACTCCTGACCTTGTAATCCCCCTGCCTCAGCTTCCCAAAGTGCTGGGATTACTGGGGTAAATGACATCAGGACTTTTTTTTTTTTTTTTCCGGAGTCTTGCACTTTTGCCCCAGCTGGAGTGCAATAGCATGATCTCCGCTCATGACAACCTCTGCCTCCCTGGTATAAGCAATTCTCCAGTCTCAGCCTCTCCATTAGCTGGGATCACAGGTGCCTGCCACCACACCTGCTAGTTTTTTGTATTCTTAGTAGAGACAGGGGTTTCACCATGTTGGCAGGTGGTCTCAAACTTACATTGTGAATAGAGACAAATAGATAACTGAAAATTTCTATGAAACATAATGAGAAATACAATAGAGAAGTATGCCAACCATGGTGGCTTACACCTGTAATAATAATAAAAAAAAAAAAAAATTGGGGGAAGTTGAGTCAGAAGGATTGCTTGTTCCAGGAATTGAAGACCAACCTGGCTAACATAAAAAGACCCCACCTCAGGTGACTCACGCCTGTAATCTCAGCACTTTGGGAGGCCGAGGTAGGCAGATCACGAGGTCAGGAGTTCGAGATCAGCCTGACCCGCGGTGGCAGGTGCCTGTAATCCCGGATGCTCTAGAGGCTGAAGCAAGAGAATTGCTTGAACCCGAAAGGCGGACGTTGAAGTGAACTGAGATCGAGCCACTGCACTCCAGCCTGGGACAAGAGCGAGACTCCGTCTCACAAAAAGTAATAATGATCAGGAAAGACTGGAGACCTCAAGAACCGCAGCCCCTCCCACGCACACACCGAGTGGGAATTCTGCCCTGATGACCCGCCTGTCATCCGTGAACAATCTGGGAAATGCCGGCGGTCGCGGGTGCAGAGCTGCCCGGAGAGCTCCAGACAGGGCGCCGCGCAGGGACAGGCGGGACGCGCGGCTGCGGGCCCAGCCGCCATCTTGCTGCCAGAGGGGCCTGGGGCGGAGCTGCGCCGGCGCGGACTCAGGTCGGCCACTGGAAAGCGGACTGTGGGGAGGCGGGTCCAGGCGGTTTCACAGCCCGCTCTCCCCTCTCGGGATGCCCAACCCCACACACCCACCGTTTCCCAGCTTCCAGGATGTCCTGGCATCTTAGCTGTGCCTCTCCCAGGACCTGCAGATCACAGGGCAACAGAGGCTGTGACAAAGTCACCGGGGATTCCGGAGGTGGAGGACGTAGAACGGCGGAGACGGATCCCAACCTCCGGCGGGAGCGGAGACAAAGGCCCCGCCAAATGCGGAAGCCACGCCCTTCTCTCCAACGGCACGACTAATTGGGCGGTTCCCGTGCCAGCGCCACTGATTGGTTAAACTTCAGGGCCCACCTCCTAGTCCCACCCTCCCCAGCATTAGAGCATTTTAGGGACAGGGGGAACAGGCTCACTTGGGCAGAGTCACGTGCTCAGGGAATTACCGCTAATTAAGAATTAAGCTAAGGTTGAAATACACTTTCTCTTTCTCTTACCTGAGTCTGCTTGTATAACACATCTTAGCAGCTACTTAAGGGTAAAAAGAAAAATTTGATACATTTTTAACAACTTTTTAATCATTTTGACAATACACGAAAGACCTTCATCGCAGCCTTGAGCCCCGTCTCACCATGCTGTACCCCACTGCTGACCACATCGTGGGATGTTTATTGGGAATGGCGGGGATAGCGGGGGCTGGGAATGAATAAGCATTAATTGTGCTGGCCAAATTTGTTCATTTTAGAAAGTCTCCTCGGCCGGGCGCGGTGGCTCACGCCTGTAATCCCAGCACTTTGGGAGGCTGAGATGGGCGGATCACCTGAGGTCGGGAGTTCGAGACCAGCCTGACCAAGATGGAGAAACCCCGTGTCTACTAAAAATACAAAAATTAGCCGGGGCGTAGTGGCACATGACTGTAATCCCAGCACTTTAGGATGCCTAGGCGGGCAGATCACCTGAGGTCCAGAGTTTGAGACCAGCCTTACCAGCATGGAGAAATCCCATATCTACTAAAAATACAAAAAAAAAAAAAAAAAAAAAAAAAAAAAGCCGGCAGTGGTGGCACGCGCCTGCAATCCCAGCTACTCTGAAGCAGGAGAATCGCTTGAAGGCTGAAGCAGGAGAATCGCTTGAACTCAGAAGGTAGAGGTTGTGTTGAGCGGAGATCACGCCATTGCACTCCAGCCTAGGCAA
>NW_022443379.1:0-3800 GCF_009761245.1 Sapajus apella
GAGCAGTTTGAACTAGTCATTTCTCCGGTGTTTTAAATGCAGACGTACTGCTAGTTCTTACATGCCTGTATATTGCATGGAATATCTGTTTCCAGATTCTCCAAAGAAAGGATTTCTGAACTGCTGAACACAGATCAGCGTAACTCTCTAAGTTGATTGTACAGCTTGACAACCATTCTCCTAGATAGCTGCGTTTTTGTTTTAGAGCAAGATATTTCTCATTACACCCTATAGTCTCATTCACTCTGGAATATCCAAGCACAGCTTTTAGATGAAACGTGTTTCTAACTCGCTGTATCTAAACATAGATGCAACTTCCTAAGGTCAACGGACATAAAGCAGAGCACTTCGAAATAGATGTTTCTCCTGTGTTTTAAACGCTGTCTTACTGCTACTTCGTATAGGCCTGTATATGAGTGGAAAAATCTGTTTCCAGATTCTCCAAAGAAAGGATTTCTGAACTGCTGCACACACACATGAGTTTAACTCAGTAAGTTGATTCTACAGCTTAACAACCATTCTGCTACATGGCAGCTTTTTGTTGTAGAGCAAGATGTTTCTCATTACAGCCTATAGTCTCACTCATTCTGGAATATCCAAACGCAGCTTTTAGAAGAAATGTGTTTCTAACTCGCGGAATGTAAACATAGTTGCAACTTCCTAAGTTGAGCGAACACAAAGCAAGACCATTTTGAAATAGACGTTAATCCTGTGTTTTAAATGCAGTCTTAGTGCTAGTCCTTATATGCCTGTATATGGCTGGAAATATCTGTATATGGCTGGAAATATCTCTTTCCAGATTCTCCAAAGAAAAGATTTCTGAACTACTGCACACACATCAGTTTAACTCTGTAAGGTGATTCTACAGCTTAAGAATGATTCTGGTAGACAGCTGGATTTTTATTTTAGAGCAATATATTTCTCATTACAGCTTATACTCTCATTCACTCTGGAATATCCAATCGCAGCTTTTAGAAGGAACGTGTTTCTAACTCGCTGAATCTAAACATAGATGCAACTTCTTAAGGTGAGCGAAGACAAAACAGAGTAGTTTGAACTAGACCTTCCTCCTGTGTTTTAAACGCAGTCTTACTGCTAGTTCTTATATGCTTTTATGTGGCTGGAAATATCTGTTTCCAGATTCTCCAAAGATAGGGTTTCTAATGTGCTGCACACACACATCAGTTAAACTCTGCAAGTTGATTTTCAAGCTTGACAACCATTCTGCTACATAGCTCCGGTTTTGTTTTACGGCAAGATATTTCTCTGTACAGCCTATAGTCCCATTGACTCTTGAATTTCCAAACGCAGCTTTTAGAAGAAAAGTTTTTCTAACTCGCTGAATCTAAACATAGATTCAACTTCCTAAGCTGAATGAACACAAAGCAGAGCAGTTTGAACTAGACATTTCTCCTTTCTTTTCAACGCAGTCTTACTGCTAGTTCTTACATGCCTGTATATGGCTGGAAATATCTGTTTCCAGAATATCAAAAGAAAGGATGCCTATACTGCTGCACACACACATCAATTGAAGTCTGTAACTTGCTTGTACGGCTTGACAACCATTCTGCTAGATAGCTGCGTTTTTCTTTTAAAGCAAGATATTTCACATTACATCCTACAGACTCCTTCGGTCTGGAATATCCAAACGCAGCTTCTAGAAGAAACGTGTTTCTAACTCGCTGAATCTAAGCATAGATGTAACTTCCCAAGGTGAAAGAACACAAACTAGGGCATTTTGAACTAGACGTTTCTCCTGTGTTATAAACTCAGTCTTGCTGCTCCTTCTTGAATGCCTGTTTATTGCTGGAAATATCTGTTTCCAGATTCTCCAAAGAAAGGATTTCTGATCTGCTGCACACACACACATCAGTTTAACCCTGTAAGTTGATTGTACAGCTTGAAAACGATTCTGCTAGATGCCTGCATTTTTCTTTTAGAGCAAGATATTTCTCATTACAGCCTATAGCCTCAATAACTCTGGAATAAACAAACGCAGCTTTTAGAAGAATAGTGTTTCTAACTCGCTGAATCTAAACATAGATGCAACTTCCTAAGGTGAGTGAGCACAAAGCAGAGCAGTTTGAACTAGACATTTCTCCTGTGATTTAAACGCAGCCTTACTGCTAGTTCATATATGCCTGTATATAGCTTGAAATACCTGATTGCAGATTCTCCAAAGAAAGTATTTCTGAACTGTTGCACACCCACATCAGTTTTACTCTGTGAGTTGATTGTGCAGCTTGAAAACCATTCTGCTAGATAGCTGCGTTTTTGTTTTAGAGCAAGATATTTCTCATTACAGGCTATCATACCATTCCCTCTGGAATATCCAGATGCAGATTTTCGAGGAAACGTGTTTGTAACTCGCTAAATCTAAACATAGATGCAACTTCCTACGGTGAGCGAACACAAAGCAGAGCAGTTTGATCTAGACGATTCTCCTGTGTTTTAAACGCAGTCTTACTGATAGTTCCTATATGCCTGCATAGGGATGGAAATATCTGTTTCCAGATTCTCGAAAGAAATAATTTCTGAAAAGCTGCACACATACATCACTTTAACTCTGTAAGTTGTTTGTACAGCTTGACAACCATTCTGCTAGATAGCTGTGTTTTTGTTTTCGAGCAAGATATTTCTCTTTAAAGCCTATAGTCCCATTCACTCTGGAATATGCAAACGCAGCTTTTAGAAGAAACGTCTTTCTAAATCGCTGAATCTAAACATAGATGCAACTTAGTAAAGTGAACGAACACAAAGCAGAGCACTTTGAAATAGATGTTTCTCCTGTGTTTTAAACGCAGTCTTACTGCTAGTTCTCTTATTGCTGTATGTGGCTGGAAATATCTGTTTCCAGACTCTCCAAAGAAACGATTTCTCAACTGCTGCACACCACATCAGTTTTACTCTGTAAGTTGATGTACAGCTTGACAACCATTCTGCTAGATAGCTGCGTTTTTCTTTTAAAGCAAGATATTTCACATTACATATTACAGACTCTTTCTCTCTGGAATATCCAAACGTAGCTTCTAGAAGAAGCGTGTTTCTAACTCGCTGAATGTAAACATAGATGCAGCTTCCTAAGGTGAACGAACACAAAGCAGAGCACTTTGAAACTGATGTTTCTCCTGTGTTTTAAACGCAGTCTTACTGCTAGTTCTCATATGCCTGTTTATGGCTGGAAATATCTGTTACCAGAATCTCCAAAGAAACGATTTCTCAACTGCTGCACACACACATCAGTTTCACTCTCTAAGTTGATTGTACGGCTTGACAAGCATTCTGCTAGATAACTGCGTTTTTCTTTTAAACAAGATAATTCACATTACATCCTAGACACTCATTCTCTCTAGAATATCCAAACGCAGCTTCCACAATAGACGTGTTTCTAACTCACTGAATCTAAACATAGATGCAACTTCCTAAGTTAAACGAACACAAATCAGAGCACTTTGAACTAGACATTTACCTTTTGTTTTAAACGCAGTCTTACTGCTAGTTCTCATACGCCTGTATGTGGCTGGAAATATCTGTTTCCAGATTCTCCAAAGAAAGGATTTCTGAACTGCTACACACACACATCGGTTTAACTCTGTAAGTTGACTGTACAGCTTGACAACCATTATGCTAGATAGCTGCGTTTTTGTTTAAGACCAAGATATTTCTCATTACAGCCAATAGTATAATTCTCTCTGGAATATCCAAATGCACCTTTTTCAAGAAATGAGTTTCTACCTCGTTTCATCTGAACATAGATGCAACTTCCTAAGGTGAACGAAAACAAAGGAGAGCAGTTTGAA
>NW_022443380.1:0-3799 GCF_009761245.1 Sapajus apella
TTTTTTTTTTGAGATGGAGTCTCACTCTGTCACCCAGGCTGGAGCTCGGCTCACTGCAGCCTCCACCTCCTAGGTTCAAGCAATTCTCCTGCCTCAGCCTCCCGAGAAGCTGGGATTACAGGTAGGTGCCGCCACTCCCAGCTAATTTTTGTATTTTTAGTAGAGACGGGGTTTCGCCATGTTGGTCAGGCTGGTCTCGAACTCCTGACCTCTGGCGATCCACCCGCCTCGGCCTCCCAAAGTGCTGGGATTACAGGCGTGAGCCACTGCGCTGGTCCCCAAGCCGGCTTTCTGTGTCCCAGTGGTACGACCTGCCTTGCAAGAAGCCTCCCAGTCAGTACCCGGATGTTTTGTGTGTTACTGCTGGCACCTGGACTGGCCAGATGCACAGGAGGATCTGGGTGGACAGGTTTGCGTGGATGATGCCTCCGTGTGACTCATCCCGTTAGCTCTCAGTGGCTCCAGGATGCAGTGGATGGTCTCGTCACCTGTGGTTTTCTTCCAAGGCCGTTTCAGCTGGGCTGATGGTAAAACGAGCTTTGCACTGTCAATTGCAAGGTCAGTGTTGAGCAGTCCTGAACTTGGTCGTCCGATTGCCAGGAAGGGTGCAGGGTGCCCTGGAAACACTGTGCCTTCGGCAGGGAAGACTGGGGGGAATCTTTAGATGCTGCTCATGGGAGGCCAGTGCTGCCCTCCAGAAACTTCCTGGGCTGGACGCATGGTAGTTGGGTGGAGGAGGTGGGCCGGAGCCTGATGACCCCCAGCAGGTCTGCTGTTGGCCAACCTCTTGTTTATAATTTGTCATGTCCCCCAGCTGCCTTTATTATTTAACATTTCTCTTGAAATCACCTCATTCTTTGTTACTTAATATGATGTTTTTTTTTTGAGACAGTGTCTCACTCTGTTGCCCAGGCTGGAGTACACTGGTACGAGCTTGGCTGACTGCAACCTCCCAGGCTCAAGCGATTCTCACACTTCAGCCTCCTCAGTAGCTGGGACTGCAGGCATGCACCACACACTTGGCTAATTTTAAAACTTTTTGTAGAGATGAGGGCTCACTATGTTGCCCAGGCTGGTCTCGAACTCCTGAGCTCATGATCCTCCTGCCTCTGCCTCTCACAGTGCTGGGATTATAGGCATGTGCCGGCTAATTTAATTTTTTAAAAGACGTTTTTGGCTGCATGCAGTAGCTCGCTGCCTGCCATCCCAGCACTTAGGGAGGCCGAAGTGGGTGGATTAGTTGAGGTCAGGAGTTGGAGGCCAGTGTGAAACCCCATCTCTACTAAAAATACAAATATTAATCCGGGTGTGCTGGCAGGTGCCCTGTAATCCTAGCTACTTGAGAGGCTGAGGCAGGAGGATCACCTGAACCCCGAAAGCAGCGATTGCAGTGAGCTGAGATTGTGCCACTGCACTCCAGCCTGAGTGACAGGGACTCTTTCTAAAAAAAAAAAAAAAAAAAAGACTTTTAAAGGATCATCAAGAGATCCCTTAAGGTAATTTTAAAAGGGAGAAAGAAAAAATAGATGTCAACAGAAAATTAGCGGCACTCCCCCAAAATTGAAGGTGATTATAAAAACAAAGACAGGCGCATAAAGCTGAGGCACCGCCTGTCCTCCCTCCCCCGTGCTGGCTGCCAGAGCCCTGAGCCCGGCGACTTTCTTCATGCCACAGAAGAGACCTAATGTTAGGGTGGGGTTCATGGGCCAGAAACGTTGTGCCAGAGAAGCAAGAAGGCTTGGAGGTGGGTCTACAAGAGCGGATGACTTTCTCACGATTTGATACAAGGTAACTGCCACCCTGTCTCTTCCTGACACAGGCCTTCCATGGCCAGGCCCTGTTCTCAGCTGTCTGCGATATTAGCTCCCGTTACCACCGAGGCCATCCTAAGAGACAGGTCCTGTCCTGGTCCCGGATTTAGAGGTGAGGACTGGCCCAGAGAGGTTAGCAACTCGCTCAGGGCCACAGAGCAGGTGTGGGAGAGGGGGAACTGGATTTGAATCGGGACTGTGCTGCTCAGGGCGGCACCCCCAACGTTTTACACCCAGGGCTGCACGGATAGGAAAATCACCCCCTACGCTTGCAGCCAGGCCTCGGCCCTAGCACTCCTGACACAGGGAGCTCCATCTGCGAGGGCTCAGCCAGCCTCCAGGACCCTTCCGGGGGCGCCTGCGTGGCACCAGGCATCTGGAGTAATGGAATACTTAATGTGAGACGGGCCTGGTTATTTTCCTCTCTTTCTCCTCTCTGTTTCTTTTCTTCTTCTGTGGATGAAGCAATTCTCACAGCTCCTGTTGGCCCAGGCCCTGCGAAGCCAACTAACAGGGCTCAGGAAACCAGCTTGGTGGTGTTGGGGGCCCAGAGGAAGGCGGGGCTTCTCTTGGAGACCGGGGTTGCAGTGGCAGTGCTGGCACCTGTGAGTGCTCACCATTCCGAGGACATGGATGTGGACTCTACCTGGTCTCCTCTGGCCAGGTGCGGCAGGCTCTGGCGGGCCGAGACTGGAATGGGCCTGTTCAGGGAGTGCCCCGCCCCCGTCCCCCAAGGCCCAGCCATAGAGCCAGAGCTGGTGTGGGTGTGTGGCTGGCCTGGGTGTCGTGGGGTGCGGCTGCAGGCATTGGCATGGGGACTGGGGCAGTCCTTCCAGGAAGAGCAATTGGACTGTGGGGCAGGGGGCACCCAGGCCAGGCCAAAGTCCAGGCTCTTCAGGCCGAGGCAGGACTTCAGGCTGCTGTGGAGAGCAGGTTGGGATGGGCCCTGGGGACTGGATGGCACTGAAGCCACAGGCAGAAGCAGAAGACCAGGGTGGGGGCTGGGGGCTTCGGGCTTCGTAGGTGGGGAAATAGGCAGGTCTGACCAACTCAGGCTTCACGGACTTCGCCTCCCAGTGCCCGGCTGGTTTACTCTGCAGTGGCAGTGACGTGCCCAGCACCTCCCAAGGCAGGATATGAATCCTCCCGGGGGCTGCCATCCTTGAGCACCTGCTTGGGGCCGGCCTCTGTGTCACCCTCCTCCCCTCACTGTGTCCACCTCACTCTTGGGTAGCTGAGGGAGGCGGGCACGGTCCTCATGAGCCCACTTTTCAGGTGAGGAAACTGAGGCTGCGGAAGATCAACTCCTTTGCCAATGTCACTGCATCTGGGTGGGGAACGGGGCTGGAACACGAGTTTCTCTGACTCCAAAGCCCACGCTGTTAATGCACAGGAGAATAGGTGGGGATGGGTCCCTCGACTCCTGGCCACGGCCACCCAAGTCCCGCGTCAGAGTCAATCCACGCGACTTTCATTGCCGTGTTTCCGCCTTGTTTGACGTTATTTCTTGCCGAGCACTGCGGCTTACAGATGCTGCTTCCCTGTCATTCACAAAAGCCCCCTCATGCCTTCCCTCTCTCCTCTTAGGAAGTCACCCCTATTCCAGGACTCACCAGCCGTCCACACGGGGCCCCCCCCCAGCGAGAATGGAGGGGTCCCCGGGCTTGTGACGCCTGGCAAGGAGATAGAAATTTATCCCGCTCTGGGGCCAACGGTGGGACCGTCGGGAAGCTGGCAGGCTTTGGGGAAAAGGCTCCCCCGTGCTGACGGTCGCGGCTTGGCCTTAATTCCCAGGGGCGCGTGGTGCCGGGCGGGCCGCTCCCAGCTGGCAGAGGCCGGGCGTGCAGGTCCCGGCGCCCGCAGAGCTCTCGCGCGCCCCCGCGTGGCCGCAGGCCGCAGCGCCGCTTCGGGGGCGCGTTTTGCCGGAGGAGGGGGCCCGACGGGGGGGGGGGGGGGGGGGGGGGCAGGGTTTTGGGGCCCGCGCGCCG
>NW_022443381.1:0-688 GCF_009761245.1 Sapajus apella
TCAATTTGGTTATTCTCTCTTTTCTTTTTTATTAATCTGGCTAGTGGTCTGTCTATTTTGTTGATTTTTTCAAAAAACCAGCTCCTGGATTTATTGATTTTTTGAAGGGTTTTTTGTGTCTCTATCTCCTTCAGTTCTGCTCTGATCTTAGCTATTTCTTGTCTTCTGCTAGACTTTGAGTTTTTTTGATCTTGCTTCTCTAGCTCTTTCAGTTTTGATGATAGGGTGTCAATTTTTTATCTCTCCTTGCTTCTCATGTGGTCACTTATTGCTATATATTTTCCTCTAGAGACTGCTTTAAATGTGTTCCAGAGATTCTGGTATGTTGTGTCTTCATTCTCGTTGGTTCGAAGAACATCTTTATTTCTGTCTTCATTTCATAATTAATCCAGGCAACATTCAAGAGCAAGTTGGTCAGTTTCCATGAAGCTGTGCGGTTCTGGGTTAGTTTTTGAATTCTGAGTTCTAACTTGATTGCACTGTGGTCTGAGAGACTGTTTGTTATGATTTCCATTCTTTTGCATTTGCTGAGGAGTGATTTACTCCCAATTATGTGGTCAGTTTTAGAGTATGTGTGATGTGGTGCTGAGAAGAATGTATATTCTGTGGATTTGGGGTGGAGAGTTCTGTAAATGTCTATAAGGTTTGCTTGGTCCAGGTCTGAGTTCAAGTCCTGGATATCCTTGTT
>NW_022443381.1:788-1354 GCF_009761245.1 Sapajus apella
CCTTATGTATCTGGGTGCTCCTGTATTGGGTGCATATATATTTACGATCATTAGCTCTTCTTGTTGCATTGATCTTTTTACCAGTATGTAATGTCCTTCTTTGTCCCTTTTGATCTTTGTTGCTTTAAAGTCTAATTTATCAGAGATGAGAATTGCAACTCCTGCTTTTTTTTGCTCTCCATTTGCTTGGTAAATCTTCCTCCATCCCTTTATTTTGAGCCTCTGTGTATCCTTGCATGTGAGATGGGTTTCCTGGATATAGCACACCAATGGGTTTTGGCTTTTTATCCAATTTGCCAGTCTGTGTCTTTTGATTGGGGCATATAGTCCATTTACATTTAGGGTTAATATTGTTATGTGTGAATTTGATACTGCCATTTTGGTACTAGCTGGCTGTTTTGCCCATTAGTTGATGCAGATTCTTCATTGTGTTTTATGCTCTTTACCATTTGGCATGTTTTTGGAGTGGCTGGTACTGATTGTTCCTTTATATGTGTAGAGCCTCTTTCAGGAGCTCTTGTAAAGCTGGTCTGGTGGTGACGAAATCTCTGAGTACTTGCATGTTC
>NW_022443381.1:1454-3798 GCF_009761245.1 Sapajus apella
GCCTGGTGGTGACGAAATCTCTGAGTACTTGCATGTTCACAAAGGATTTTATTTTTCCTTCACTTATGAAGCTTAGTTTGGCTGGATGGGAGATTCTGGGTTGAAAGTTGTTTTTTTTAAGGATGTTGAATATTGGCCTCCACTCTCTTCTGGCTTGTAGGGTTTCTGCTGAGAGATCTGCTGTGAGTCTGATGGGCTTCCCTTTGTGGGTAGCCCGACCTTTCTCTCTGGCTGCCCTCAGTATTTTCTCCTTCATTTCAACCCTGGTGAACCTGACGATTATGTGCCTTCGGGTTGCTCTTCTTGACGAATATCTTTGTGGTGTTCTCTGTATTTCCTGGATTTGAATATTTGCCTGCCTTGCTAGGTTGGGGAAGTTTTCCTGGACAATATCCTGAAGATATTTTCCAGCTTGGATTCATTCTCTTCGTTGCATTCAGTATGCCTATCAAACGTAGATTAGGTCTTTTCACATAGTCCCACATTTTTTGGAGACTTTGTTCATTCCTTTTTACCGTTTTTTCCTCTATTCTTGCCTTCCCGTTTTATTTCATCGAGTTGATCTTTGACCTCTGATATCCTTTCTTCTGCTTGGTCAATTTGGCTGTTGATACTTGTGCGTGCTTCCTGAAGTTCTCATGTTGTGTTTTTCAGCTCCATCAATTCACTTATATTCCTTTCTATTTTGTCCATTCTCGTTAGCATTTCATCAAATCTTTTTTCAAGTTTCTTAGTTTCTTTGCATTGGGTTAGAACATGTTCTTAAGTTCACAGAAATTTCTTACTACCCACCTTCTGAAGTCTGATTCTGTCATTTCATCACACTCATTCTCCATCCAACCTTGTTCCCTTGCTGGTGAGGAGTTGTGATCTCTTTTAGGAGGAGAAGTGTTCTGGTTTTGGGTGTTTTCATCCTTTTTGCACTGGTTTCTTCCCATCTTTATGGATTTATCCACCTCTCGTCTTTGTAGTTGCTGGCTTTCAGATTGGATCTCTGAGTGGACATTCTGTTTGTTGATGATGAGGTTATTTCTGTTTCTCGGTTTTCCTCCTGACAGTCTGGCCCCTCTGCTGTAGGTCTGCTCAGGTCCACTCCAGGCCTTGCTTGCCTGGGATCACCTGCAGCAGCTGCACAACAGTAAGGGTTGCTACCAGTTTCTTCTTCTGCTATCTTTGTCCCAGAAGGATACCCACCAAGTGTCAATCTGATCTCTCCTTTATGAAGTGGCTCTTTGGATATACAGGGGTCAGGGAGCTGCTTGAGGAGACAGTCTCTTCTTTATAGGAGCTCAGATGCTGAGCTGTGAGCTCCATTGTTCATTCAGAGCTGCTGGGCAGGTACGTTTAGGTCTGCTGCAGCAGAACTCATAAACTGCTTTTTATTCCCAGGTGCTGTCTCCCAGGGAGTTAGGTCTTTATTTATGAGTTTCCCTTATGCTGCTGTCTTCTTTTTTTTTTTCCTTCAGAGCTGCCCTGCCCAGCAAGGAGGCAGCCTAGTCACTGTCTGCCTGTAGATGCTTTGCTGAGCTGCTGTGGGCCCCACCCAGCTCCCGAGTAAACTTCCCTGCAGTCCTGTTTATATGGGTTTAGTTAGAACTGCCTAGGCAATGGTGGCCTTCCTCTGTTAAGGCCGAGTCTCTCTGTAGTGGCGGGTTGCCTTGGTAATGGCAGGCTGCCTCAGCAATGGCGGGTTGCCTTGGCAACGGCGGGCTGCCTCAGCATTGGCTGACTACCTCCATAATGGTGGGCTGCCTCGGTAATGGCAGATGCCCCTCCCCCACAGAGCTGGACTGTCCCGGGTTCAGCTGCGCTTGCTGTGAAACTCTCAATTCAGAGAGTTTCTGCTTGCTGTTCTTTTGTGGGGGTGGGACCAGCCGAGCCTGATCGCCTGGCTCCCTGCCTCAGAGCCTTTTTTTTTTTTTTTTTTTTATTGGTGTTCCAGTCGCCTGTTGAGAGGCACCAGGTCTGTGTGTTTTCCCCTGTGGCAACTCACTGCACTGGCTTAAACAGTGGCAATGAGATTCGTGGCGCTTTTTTTGCCCTGGAATCCACTGTCCTGGTTCCCTGCTCAGTCCCCTTTTTAAACAGATGAATGGGTGACTTCCCGTGGCTCCAATCACCAGCCAAAAGGGCCCCCGGACCGGTGTATTTTGTACGGAGAACCGCTGCTCCGGGGCGCCGAAAAAGCAGCCGCACGGTGCAAAGCAGCGGCGCCGGCCGGCACAGCCGTGCTGGCCAAAACAGCCGCGCTGGTGACCCGTGGAGCTCCTCTGCCTGGGAATTTCCTAGTCTGCGGGCAATAAAAATGCGGCGTCCACTCACCCTCTGTGCTTTCACTGGGAGC
>NW_022443382.1:0-3798 GCF_009761245.1 Sapajus apella
TGCAGCACACAGAAAAATGTTCACATTATGCTGAACTACTTTTCTGTTTATCCTCCAAATTAGCTGCGAATTCTTTCCTTCCAACTTTAAGTCTCCCTAGGCCTCTCAGTTCCACTTGCCCTCTTGGATTAGATTCTCTTAAAGGCCAGGACCCCTGGAATCTTAGCTTCATTTCTGAGGTGGTTTCTGTTGGAAGGCAAAGTTTAGTATATCAGCTTTTAATATATGCTGTGGCGGTTGGTGGAGACAGGGAGGGAGGCAAAGGGAGAGGAAGAAGAACACAATCCTACTAGCCTTGAAAATTCAACTGGAACTTCTGTTAGTTACACTTTTTTCTTGAAACTGATTTATTATCCACACATATGACAAACTCCAGCGAGGCACTAAGACTTTATATGATAAACTTTGGAAGAAAACTAAAACTCAAAAAACCTTTTGACAGCAGGGATTCCAGGATGTTCTCCTGAGACGTTGAGGCTTTTTCAGGTAGGTGGTAATTCAAGAACGTAAAGAGAGTCAATATGGGATGTGAGCAATGAAGTTCTCTCTCATGCTCCTACAGCCTCAGAATGGAGCCTCGGGCTGACAGGGGAATGGCAGTGGTGAGAGCCTGGTGAGGGCTTGGCAAGGACATGAGACCCCCAAGGAGACCTGAATTCCTAAATAAAGAATGGTCTGAGGTTAAAAATAGGATTTATGCAGAAAAGAAATGAAGTGCTAAATCAGGCTTGTCAAAGCTGAGCTCCACCCAGGGGCAGCACCCAGGTTGCATCTCAGCTGTCATCAAAGTAGGATCTAATCAGTGGGGCAAGGTTAGAAGGGTTTGGTGAGGAGGATGTGGAGGCCTCACACTCATCCAGGCAGGTGACATGAACGAGATATTGGTGACATTTGCTCAGGTGAAAAGTGCAGGGTGCAGTGTTATCAATGCTTTGTTTGGCTAGGCAGTCATAATTCTTCCGAGGTTACAGGAGCTTGAGTGTCAGAAAACTTGGTTGGGAAAGCTAGGGGTTACAGCTGCCCTGTGTTTGGAAATGTCTTTAAGGGTTATCCTAGCTGCTATGTAAATGTAATATCAGGAAAATATCCATTTGTACCCATTGTACAATCAGTTAATCATCAAAAACAAGATTATTCTGAGTAAAAATTAAAGCCTCATGATTAATATATAGTAGATCTCTGATGAGTTAATTTTCTTCCCTTCCATCACTTAGAGAACTTTTTTGCTTGTTTACATACAATAAACTAAATTTCAGAGTGTGTATAATTGTGAACATTTTAACAAATGCATAGTCATATAACCATCACCACAATCAGGACACAGAACAATTCTCTCACCCTGTGTCCCTGATGCTTCCCCTTTGGAGTCAAACTCTTCACCCACCCCCTGGCAACTATATCCTATAGTTTTATCTCCTCCGGATCATCATATACATTTAATTATATATTATATAACATTTTGAGTCTGGCTTCTTTCTTTAGCATAATACATCTGAAAATCATCAATATTGTACACATCAACAGTCCTTCTTTATTGAGTAGCATTCCATTGCATGAATGGATCATGGCTTGCTTATACATCCACCCACTGAAGAACATCTTAATAGTTTCCAGTTGTTGGCAATTATGAACAATGCTGCTATAAGCATTTGTATACAGGTGTTTGTGTAAACTTGAATTTTCATTTCTCTAGAGTAAGCACCTAGGATACTGACTACTCAGTCATCTGATTTGCATATGTTTAATTTTGTAGAAAATTGCCAGACTGTTTTCCAGAGTGCCTGTACCATTTTGCATTCCTACCAGTATTCCATACATTCCCAATGTATGAAACTCAGAGGCTCCATATCCTTGCCAGCACTTGAAAATGTCAGTTTTGTTTTTATTTTTAGCCATTTTAATAAGTGAGTGGTAGTATCTCATTGTGATTTTAATTTACATTTCTCTAATGACTAACATACTCAATTACTTTTTCATGTACTAATTTGCTATCCATATATCATTTTTTGTTAAGTATCTGTTTAAATGTTTTGCTTAGTTGTAATGGCTTGTTTGTTTGTTTTTCTTTTCTTTTCTTTTTTTTTTTTTTTTTTTTTGAGGGAGAGTCTCATCACCCAGGCTAGAGTGCAGTGGTGCAATCTTGGCTCACTGCAACCTCTGCCTCCTGAGTTCATTCTCGTGATTCAGGCCTATGAATTAGCTAAGATTATAGGCCACAATGCTAACTACTTTTTGTATTTTTAGTAGAGACAGAGTTTCACCATGTTGTCCAGGCTGGTCTCAAACTTCTGGCGTCAAGTGATTTGCCCATCTCACCGTCCCAAAGTGCTGGGATGACAGGTAGGAGCCATTGTGCTTGGCCATTTGTTTTCTTTGTGTTAAATGTTAAGGTTTCTCTATATATTCTGGATACAAGCTCTTTATGAATATGTGATTCCTGAAAATGTTGTCTTAGTCTGTAGCTTCACTTTTCATTCTCTTTAGAGTGTCTTTTACAGAGCAAAGTTTTAAATTTTCATGAAGACTAGTATATCCATTTTTTCTTTTATGAATCATGCTTTTGGTGTTTTATATAAGAACTCTTTGCCTAGACCAAGTTCATGAATATTTTCTCTTGTTTTTCTTCTAAAAGTTGTATAGTTTTACTTTCTACATTTTGATCTGTGACCCATTTTGAGTTAAAAAGTTTTTGAAACTTTGTGAAAGGGATTACTCATTAATTGAAACCAGCATGCCCATTTACATTTGGTCCTTGGTGTATAAACTTAGAGCTACGAGATATTTTTGTCAGAGGTATATTCAGCATTTGATGTTCTTAATCAATCAACAAATATTCGTTAATCATGACATTTCACTTTCATTACTACATTCTGAGCATTTAGAACAATCCTAGTTGGATGTCCTGTACTCCCAGCTCACATCCCTGGATTTCATAGTTCTCACTGTTATTTCCATGGAACCAAAGTTATTTTCATTAGCTACCTCCTAACAGATATATAGTCAAGGAGTTTGGAGTCCAAAGAGGTGAGTAAACTATCTTGTATCTATTCCCAGGAAAATTTTTTCCTCCTTGACAAAAGAAAAAAAAAAAGACCCTGTACACAAGCAAAGTGAAGAACAAAATGAAAGTAATTGGTTAAATAATTTAAACTTCAAAAGCTCTACCAATCCTCTTCATTTTGACTTCATGGATATTAGAGTTTTACATAGAGCTGAAAACAGCTTAGAGGTCATCTTGTTTTTGTCCTTCATTTGACCACTTAATCAAGCCTACAAATATTATTATTGAGCACCTCCTGTGAACCAGAGGCTTAGTACATGCCAGATGAGAAACTCAAAGTCCAGGCAAATGAGGTCAGCTTCCCACAACCACAGGCTTATCTAGAGGGCCCTGAAATCATGGTTCTAGAATTTCTGAATTTCTATCTACAGCAACCTCTTCACGTTTTTTTACAGCCTCCAAAGTTCATAGCATCTGGTATTTTCTCTCCATGAGGTGGTCTTAGCCCAATTACTGATTGTAGTACATGTGTGTTTTTCAGTTCCAAGAAGTAAACTATGGTTTTCAGGGAAGTGAATTTGGGAAATGTAGCTGATTTGGGAAGCGAGTTTTAAAAGTTTTGAAAGGGAGAATTGTGACTTAGAGAATAAGGTAACTAGAAAGACCAGGGAGTGAGGTCTGGAAAGGGAGATTAAAGAAAGGAGATTATGATTTAGGGACTTTTTCAGAGGAGGATCTAGAGTTATTGAGGGGAAATAGAAGAAAGGAGGCTGTGGTATGGAATGAGGGGATCAAAA
>NW_022443383.1:0-3797 GCF_009761245.1 Sapajus apella
AACGGTGCTATATAGCAGAATGATTCTGAAGGTGTACATTCACCTTATAGAGTTAAAGAGAGGTGCTTATGTAGCAGGTCAGAAACCCTTTCTTTGGAGAACCTAGATAGAGATATTTCCAGGCATATACAGGCACTTAAAATTAGCAGTAATATCGCGTCTGAACAACAGGAGAAACGTCTCGTTCAAACTGCTCTGCTGTGTGTTCGTTCACCTTTCTTAGTTGCATCTATGTTTAGATTCAGCGAGTTCGAAACACTTTTCTTCTAAAAGCTGCGTTTGTATATTCCTAAGTGAATGGGAGTATAGTGTGTAAGGAGACATATCTGGCTCTAAAACGAAAACTGAGTTATCTAGCAGAATGATTGTCAAGGTGTGTATTCAACTTACAGAGTTAAACAGATGTGTGACTGTAGCACTTCAGAAACCATGTCATTGGAGAATTTGGAAAGAGATATTTCCAGCCATATACAGGCACTTAAGAATTAGCGATATGATCGCGTCTAAAGCACAGGAGAAACGTCTCTTTCAACCTGCTCTGCTGTGTGTTCATTCACCTTAGGAAGCTGCGTCTATGTTTAGATGCGGCGAGTTAGAAACCCGTTTCTTCCAAAAGCTGCGTTTGGGTATTCCTGAGTGAATATGAGTATAGGGTGTAATGAGACATATCTGGTTCCAAAATAAAAACGGATCTATCTAGCAGAATCACTGTCAATAAGTATAATCAACATAAAGAGTTAAATAGATGTGTGAATGTAGCAGATCAGAAACACTTTCTTTCGAGAATCTAGAAAGTGATATTTCCAGCCACAGACAGGCAACTTAGAATTAGTGGTAATACTGCATCTAAACCACAGGAGAAACGTCTCATACAATCTGCTCTGCTGTGCCTTGGTACACCTTAGGTAGGGCCATCTATGTTTAGATTCAGCGAGTTCGAAACACGTTTCTTCCAAAAGCTGCGTTTGGATATTCCTGATTGAATTGGAGTATCGGGTATAAGGAGAAACCACTGGCTCTAAAACAAAATCGGAGCTTTTTAGCAGAATGATTGTCAAGGTGTACATTCAACTTACAGAGTTAAAGAGATGTGTGAATGTAGCAGTTGAGAAAGTCTTTCTTCGGATAATCTAGAAAGAGATATTTCCAGCCATATACAGGCACAGGAAAATGAGCGGTAAGCTCATGTCTAAACCTCTGAAGAAACGTCTCTTTCAAACTGCTCTGCTGTGTGTTCCTTCACGATAGGAAGTTGCATCTGTGTTGAGATTGAGTGAGTAAGAAAAACGTTTCTTCTAAAATCTGCGTTTGGATATTCCCGAGTGAATGGGAGTATAGGGTGTAATGAGAAATATTTGGCTGCAAAACAAAAACGGAGCTATCCATCAGAATGATTGTCAGGGTGTATATTCACCTTACAGAGTTAAAGAGAGGTGAGAATGTAGCAGTGCAGAAAGCATTTCTTTGGAGAACATAGAAAGAGCTATTTCCAGCCATATACAGGCACTTAAGAATTAGCGGTAATATCACGTCTGAACCACTGAAGAAACGTCTCTTTCAAACTGCTCTGCTGTGTGTTCGTTCACCTTTCCTAGTTGCATCTATGTTTAGGTTTATCAAGTTAGAAACACGTTTCTTCTACAAGTTGCGTTTGGATATTCCTGAGTGAATGGGAATATATTGTGTAATGAGACATATCTGGCTCTAAAACAAAAACGGAGCTATGTAGCAGACTGATTGTCAACAAGTATGTTCAACATACAGAGTTAAACAGGTGTGTGAACGTAGCGGTTCAGAAACACTTTCTTTTGAGAATCTAGAAAGTGATATTTCCAGCCACATACAGGCACCTTAGAATTAGTGGTAATATTGCATCTAAACCATAGGAGAAACGTCTCTTACAAACTGCTCTGCTGTGTCTTCGTTCACCTTAGGTAGTGCCATCTATGTTTAGATTCAGCGAGTTAGAAACACTTTTCTTCTGAAAGCTGCATTTGGATATTCCTGAGTGAATTGTAGTAAAGGATGTAATGAGAAACATCTGGCTATCTAGCAGAATGATTGTCAAGGTGTATATTCAACTGACAGAGTTAAATAGATGTGTGAATGTAGCAGATCAGAAACCCTTTCTTCGGCGAATCTAGAAAGAGATATTTAAAGCCTTATACAGGCACAAAAGAATTAGCGGTAGATCGTGTCTAATCCACAGGAGAAACGTCTCTTTCAAACTGCTCTGCTGGGTGTTCTTTCACCTAAGGAAGTTGCATCTATGCTTAGATTCCGAGTCTTAGAATCAGGTTTCTTCTAAAAGCTGCGTTTGGATATTCCTGAGTGAAAGGGAGTATACTGTGTAATGAGAAATATCTGCCTCTAAAATAAAAACGAAGCTATCTAGCAGAATGATTGTCAAGGTGTGTATTCAACTTACAGACTTAAACAGATAAGTGAACGTAGCAGTTCAGAAACCATTTCCTTGTAGAATCTGGGAAGAGATATTTACAGGCATATACAGGCACTTGAGAATTACTGGTAAGATCGCGTCTAAACCACAGCAGAAACGTCTCTTACAAAGTGCTCTGCTGTGTGTTCATTCACCTTAGGAAGTTGCATTTATATTGAGATTCAGCCAGATAGAAACACGTTTCTTGTAAAAGCTGCGTTTGGATATTACTGAGTGAATGGTGTTATAGGGTGTAAGGAGAAATAACTGGCTGTAAAAAAAAAAACGGAGCTATCTACCATAATGATTGTCATGTTGTGTATTCAAGTTACAGAGTTAAACAGACATGTGAATGTAGCAGGTCGGAACCCCTTTCTTTGGAGAATCTACAAAGAGATATTTCCAGCCATATACAGGCTCATAAGAATTAGCGGTAATGTCGCGTCTAAACCAAAGGAAAAACGTCTCTTTCAAACTGCTCTGCTGTGTGTTCGTTCATCTGTGGAAGTTGCATCTATGTTTAGATTCAGGGAGTCAGAAACACGTTGTTCTAAAAGCCGCGTTTGGATATTCCTGAGTGAATGGGAGTATACGGTGTAACGAGAAATATCTGCCTGTAAAACAAAAACGGAGCTGTCTATCAGAATGATTGTCAAGGCGTAGATTCAACTACAGAGTTAAACAGATGTGTGAATGTAGCAGTTCAGAAACCCTTTCTTTGGACAATCTGGAAAGAGATATTTCCAGCCATATACAGGCTGATAAGAATTAGCGGTAAGATCGCGACTAAACTACAAAGAAACGTCTATTTCAAACTGCTCGGCTGTGTGTTCGTTGAAGGTAGGAAGTTGCATCTATGTTTAGATTCAACGAGATAGAAACACGTTTCTTCTAAAATCTGCGTTTGGATATTCCTGAGTGAATGGGAGTATAGGGTGTAATGAGAAATATTTGGCTCTAAAACAAAATCGGAGCTATCCAACAGAATGATTGTCAAGGTGTATATTCACCTTACAGTGGTAAAGAGAGTTGAGAAGGTAGCAGTGCAGAAACGATTTCTTTGGAGAACCTAGAAAGAGGTTTTTCCAGCCATATACAGGCACTTAGGAATTAGCGGTCATATCACGTCTGAACGACAGGAGAAACGAATCTTTCAAACTGCTCTGCTGTGTGTTCGTTCACCTAAGGAAGTTGCAACTATGTTTAGATTCTGCGAGTTGGAAACACATTTCTTCTAAAAGCTGCGTTTGGATGTTCCTGAGTGAATCGGAGTGTAGGGTGTAATGAGAAATATTTCTCTATAAAACAAAAACGGTGCTATATAGCAGAATGATTCTGAAGGTGTACATTCACCTTA
>NW_022443384.1:0-3797 GCF_009761245.1 Sapajus apella
GGAAGTCCAATGAGCATCCAGTTGAAGTTCTAGATCCTGCTTTTCTGTCAATTAATTCCTTTCTATTTTTAGATCAAGTTCTACATTTATACAATCCACAGTTCTTTTCTCTGGTACCATGGTTTTAATTTTTTCAATTTCCCACCTAAAATTTTGTACTGACCACAAGCAAAGTGGAGTCATTTCCAAATGGTCTTCCAAACACTGCCGAGGAGTCCGAGCTGCCTGATGGGGTGTAGGGCTGGCCCATAGTGCCCTGTGGGATGAATGGAAGCATTCATTGATCAGTCCATGGCCCAAGGAGTGATAGAGGAAGTGAAGGTCAGAACTAGAGTCCTGAGCGTTGCCCGTGGGTGAGCAATCAGACTGTGCCAGTAGTTCCTTGTATGTGTTATAGCTCGGGAGTTCAGAAATTGTTTTCTGAATGCCTGATAAAGTTTTTGGAGAAATTTATTTGAACCTGACAGAAATCTGTATACAGTCATTATAAATTAAATCAGAATATTATTCAAATAACAGAGAAAACACAGTCAGTGAAAACTGTTCCAAGTGAATTGATATTTTCTTGGATATAGCTCAACATTGATGAGGAAGAAGAAAAGAAAAAACATTCAATATTTCCCATTTGTAAAAGCTGAGGCCTTTGTCTTGCAGGGAAACAGTTGTGTCTGCAGCTCCAGGTAGGTAAGGCTAGTGCTCAGATAGCGGGCGGAGAAGGACAGAGGACAGGCAGCCTGCGGTATAAAAACCCCGGTCACATCATTGTCTTTGTTACCTTGCAGGCAAAGGGGTGAATGCAGAAAAAGTGTAAACTCCCTGTGTGTGTCGGTGCTGAGTGCAGGCATGAGGGAAGTTATGGAAGATGAACTGCCAACGACGGCAGGAGCCCAGGGAGAGGTGGAACTGGGGACCAAGAGTGACTGTGAGGAAGGAGGCAAACTGATGTGTACACCCAATCATGCGTGCAGAATTCCCACATGAATTGGAGCCCTTCTTGTTTCTGGATGAGCAGGGTCACAGAAGTGCTTGGCCTAGTCCACGGTTCCTGTTCTGTCTCACCTGAGGAGACTTGGACTCTAGACTCACACTTAGGGAGCACCTCTCAGAGGGCAGATGTTACAGAAACAAAGAGTTTCCTTGGAAAGTACAGAGCCAGGGACTGGAGAGGAAGGTTCTGAATGGTGCTGCACCACTCAACACAGACGCTGCTGCACGGGCAGTTCTCTGAAGCAGGTGAAGAAGACCAAGGGGACGTCTCCCTGGCAGGCTGAGAGCAGCTGGGCTTTCTCTGTCAAAATATCCCCTATGCCCTCACACAAAAGAGAAGGAGCCTTGAAATGTGATGTGGGCAGAGATAACCAGAGTGCAACCGGGTGCTGCGGAAGGAAGGGCACAGGCTGCATTTGTGCCTCTGGCTACAGAGACTGCATGTGGGGAGGAATCTTGCTTCAATTTCTTTTCTGACTAAATGAGAGATAAGACCCCTCAACCTTCCCCTTGCTCTAGATTCTCAGGTTATTCACATAATTTGGAATAATGAGGAGTTAGAGAGGGAGGCCTCACCGGCTGCCCTCAGGATGTAGCATAGAATAGAAATTCTCACAGTTCAAACTGGGAAATGCAGAGTTGCTGACACTCCTGACATGCCCTGAGGACTGCCTGACAGAGGTGCCAGGACAGGTCTCTGAGAAAGCTCCAGACTTTGTTCCAGGGCTAGGTCAGCCAGGCACAAAGCCACCGTGGCCACCAAACAGTAGCTTTCTGTACTGTTCCCCAACTCTTGTTTTTGAAGAAGCAAAACCATAAAGACAAACGCACAGCTAACGCTTCTAAGCATTTTCTCCATTTCTGTCATTTATATTTTTGTACGTTTAGTGTCACTAAAGTCCATGACATGGATTAATGGCCTTTTCCTTGGCAGACACATTCCATATACATTCATGCATAGTAGCCGCTGACCTGAGAAGCACCTCTGTGTGCAGGCATCGCTGCATGTTATCCTCATAACAACACCACTGCATAGGCTTTATGCCATGTTGCACTTTAGGAAGAGAGGTGGAGGAGTTTGTCCAGAGTCATACAGTGAATGAGAGGGAGTAATGGGATTTAGACCTGACTGAACTGTTCTTTACTTGAAACTCAGTTCCTACTGGAAGTACCATCCTGCTTCTTTCATCAATCTTTAGATGGGAAAATGAGACCCAGAACTGAGAAGAGGCTGCAGAGTTAACATGTTCTGTGGAATACAATAACAGGACAAAGCACTGAAGTTCTTTGAGAATTGCAATATTCAGGGGGAACTTGGCATTTCCCATTGAAAGGAAAATGGAGAAGCAAATCATATGGCCACTCCAGGTTCCGGTCTGAGAAACAACGAGGATATTGATTTAATTGCACTCATTCATGTCCTGTTGAAATACGAAGCTTCTGTAAGTACTGTCTTCTGAAATATCAGGGAATTCTTTTTGAATGAACTAGAAGTCACAGGTGGTTGAATCTTCTTTGACATCACCTTGGGAAGTCTCTCTTTCGGGGATGAGGGCTCAGCTAACATCAAGGGAGGGTGGGGGACACTGTGGAACCGTTAAGACCTAGGACATTTAGATTATTCACAAGGTTTATGCCAAAAACAACTGTTCAGTCAATTCACATTCTTTTTTTAAAAAATTGTGACTTAGAACTTCATTGTCTTAGGCAGTACTGAACATATTCTGAGACTCATTATGTGCCAGACACCAGCTGGGTGCTGGAGGGGTGTCACAGTGGGTCAGAACACTGACCATGTGGGCTCCAGAGACCCAAGTGAGGTCCTATGAACAGATCAGTTACCCTCCAGTGTGAGTAAATGTGTGAGGTCTTCTAAAGTTTGTGGAAAATTGAGTTAAAGGATGATAATAAAAAATATGAACAGTACTTCTCAACGTCAGCCCCATCAAGTTTAAGACGCTTTTGTCAATGATGATCCCAGCCATTTATTTCACCCCGAAAGAACTGAGGCTCCTGGGAAATTAACTGTCTTAATTCAGTTTTTTGTTTTTGTTTTTTTTTTTTTGAGATGGAGTTTTACTCTTGTTGCCCAGGCTGGAGTGTAATGGTGTGATCTCGGCTGACTGCAACCTCTGCCTCCCAAGTTTAAGTGATTCTTCTGTCTCAGCCTCCCAAGTAGCTGGGATTATAGGCGCCTGCCACCGTACCTGGATAATTTTTGTATTTTTAATAGAGATGGGGCTTCACCATGTTGGTCAGGCTGTTCTGGAACTCCTAACCTCAAGTGATCTACTGCCTTGGCCTCCCAAAGTGCTGGGATTACAGATGTAAGCCACTTTGCCCAGCCAATCCAGTCTTTTTTAACTTTATTAGCTAAAGAAAAACAGGTGAACTTTGTAGACTTTTTAAAATTAGAAAATAAAAGAAGTCAGAGAAAGCCAAATCATGACTGTAAGGTGGATGCCTAGTAACACCCTGTTGAAACTCTGGCAAAATTACCCTTGTTTGATGAGAGGAATGAGCAGGAGCATTGTTGTGATGGAGGAAGTTCTTTTTCTGCTGAAGTTGTGGCTTTTTCAGAACAGTCTCATGATAAGCAGATGTCTTTGTTTTTTGACCTTCTGGAAGCCAACATGCAAAATATCTTGAACATCCCAGAAAACTGTAGCCATGACCTTAGCTTTTGACCAGTCCACTCTTGATTTGACTGGGTCACTTCCACTTCTCAGTAGCCATGGCTTTGGTTGTGCTTTGTCTTCAGGATTGTACTGGGAAAGTCATGATCCATCTCCTGTTACAATTCTTCAAAG